>NW_027287380.1:0-68830 GCF_022747635.1 Hetaerina americana | reverse complement strand
TATGCCTTCTATACACCTCAAACATTCACTCTAAAAATGAAAATTTTTGCTTTTCGCAATATTTTTAGAAATTTGGCTCTTATAGTAACATTAACACTTGCGCTGAAGCATCTTTTATGCTCATTTCTTGTCTTTCAGGATTTATTCTGGGTTTAATTTTGTTTATTTGATGAAAATGAACAACAATACACACCATGGAAACATTTTTGTTTGATTTGTGTCGAGTGAGATTTTCACCTAGAACCCAAAGGGGGGGTATTGGCACTTTTCATGGAAAAATGTGAAAAATTATATTTTCTAAAAATGAAATAAATGCCTTCTATACACCTCAAACATTCACTCTAAAAATGAAAATTGTTGCTTTTCGCAATATTTTTAGAAATTTGGCTCTTATAGTAACATTAACACTCGCGCTGAAGCATCTTTTATGCTCATTTCTTGTCTTTCAGGATTTATTCTGGGTTTAATTTTGTTTATTTGATGAAAATGAACAACAATACACACCATGGAAACATTTTTGTTTTATTTGTGTCGAGTGAGATTTTCACTTAGAACCCAAAGGGGGGGGTATTGGCACTTTTCATGGAAAAATGTGAAAAATTAAATTTTCTAAAAATGAAATAAATGCCTTCTTTACACCTCAAACATTCACTCCAAAAAAGAAGATTGTGGTTTTTCGCAATATTTTTAGAAATTTGGGCTCTTATAGTAAGAATAACACTTGCGCTGAAGCATCTTTTATGCTCATTTCACTATTTTTCAGGATTTATTCTGGGTTTAATTTTGTTTATTTGATGAAAATGAACAACAATACAGACCATGGAAACATTTTTGTTTGATTTGTGTCGAGTGAGATTTTCACCTAGAACCCAAAGGGGGGGGTATTGGCACTTTTCATGGAAAAATGTGAAAAATTAAATTTTCTAAAAATGAAATAAATGCCTTCTATACACCTCAAACATTCACTCCAAAAAAGAAGAATGTGGTTTCTCGCAATATTTTTAGAAATTTGGGCTCTTATAGTAAAATTAACACTTGCGCTGAAGCATCTTTTATGCTAATTTCTTGTTTTTCAGGATTTATTCTGGGTTTAATTTTGTTTATTTGATTAAAATGAACAACAATACAGACCATGGAAACATTTTTGTTTGATTTGTGTCGAGTGAGATTTTAACCTAGAACCCAAAGGGGGGGGTATTGGCACTTTTCACGGAAAAATGTGAAAAATTAAATTTTCTAAAAATGAAATAAATGCCTTCTATACACCTCAAACATTCACTCTAAAACAGAAGATTGTGGTTTATCGCAATATTTTTAGAAATTTGGGCTATTATAGTAAGAATAACACTTGCGCTGAAGCATCTTTTATGCTCATTTCTTGTCTTTCAGGATTTATTCTGGGTTTAATTTTGTTTATTTGATGAAAATAAACAACAATACACACCATGGAAACATTTTTGTTTGATTTGTGTCGAGTGAGATTTTCACCTAGAACCCAAAGGGGGGGGTATTGGCACTTTTCACGGAAAAATGTGAAAAATTAAATTTTCTAAAAATGAAATAAATGCCTTCTATACACCTCAAACATTCACTCTAAAAATGAAAATTGTTGCTTTTCGCAATATTTTTAGAAATTTGGCTCTTATAGTAACATTAACACTTGCGCTGAAGCATCTTTTATGCTCATTTCTTGTCTTTCAGGATTTATTCTGGGTTTAATTTTGTTTATTTGATGAAAATGAACAACAATACACACCATGGAAACATTTTTGTTTGATTTGTGTCGAGTGAGATTTTCACCTAGAACCCAAAGGGGGGGGGTATTGGCACTTTTCATGGAAAAATGTGAAAAATTAAATTTTCTAAAAATGAAATAAATGCCTTCTATACACCTCAAACATTCACTCCAAAAAAGAAGATTATGGTTTTTCGCAATATTTTTAGAAATTTCGGCTCTTATAGTAAGAATAACACTTGCGCTTAAGCATCTTTTATGCTCATTTCTTGTTTTTCAGGATTTATTCTGGGTTTAATTTTGTTTATTTGATGAAAATGAACAACAATACACACCATGGAAACATTTTTGTTTGATTTGTGTCGAGTGAGATTTTCACCTAGAACACAAAGGGGGGGGGGGGGTAATGGCACTTTTCATGGAAAAAAGGGAAAAATTAAATTTTCTAAAAATGAAATAAATGCCTTCTATACACCTGAAACATTCACTCTAAAACAGAAGATTATGGTTTTTCGCAATATTTTAGAAATTGTGGCTCTTTTAGTAACATGAACACTTGCGCTGAAGCATCCTTTATGCTCATATCTTATCTTTCAGGATTTATTCTGAGTTTTATTTTGTTTATTTGATGAAAATGAACAACAATACACACCATGGAAACATTTTTGTTTGATTTGTGTCGAGTGAGATTTTCACCTAGAACCCAAAGGGGGGGGTATTGGTACTTTTCATGGAAAAATGTGAAAAATTAAATTTTCTAAAAATGAAATAAATGCCTTCTATACACCTCAAACATTCACTCCAAAAAAGAAGATTGTGGTTTTTCGCAATATTTTTAGAAATTTGGGCTCTTAAAGTAAGAAAAACACTTGCGCTGAAGCATCTTTTATGCTCATTTCTTGTTTTTCAGGATTTATTCTGGGTTTAATTTTGTTTATTTGATGAAAATGAACAACAATACACACCATGGAAACATTTTTGTTTGATTTGTGTCGAGTGAGATTTTCACCTAGAACCCAAAGGGGGGGGTATTGGCACTTTTCACGGAAAAATGTGAAAAATTAAATTTTCTAAAAATAAAATAAATGCCTTCTATACACGTCAAACATTCACTCTAAAAATGAAAATTGTTGCTTTTCGCAATATTTTTAGAAATTTGGCTCTTATAGTAACATTAACACTTGCGCTAAAGCATCTTTTATGCTCATTTCTTGTCTTTCAGGATTTATTCTGGGTTTAATTTTGTTTATATGATGAAAATGAACAACAATACACACCATGGAAACATTTTTGTTTGATTTGTGTCGAGTGAGATTTTCACCTAGAACCCAAAGGGGGGGGGTATTGGCACTTTTCACGGAAAAATGTGAAAAATAAATTTTCTAAAAATGAAATAAATGCCTTCTATACACCTCAAACATTCACTCTAAAAATGAAAATTGTTGCTTTTCGCAATATTTTTAGAAATTTGGCTCTTATAGTAACATTAACACTTGCGCTGAAGCATCTTTTATGCTCATTTCTTGTCTTTCAGGATTTATTCTGGGTTTAATTTTGTTTATTTGATGAAAATGAACAACAATACACATCATGGAAACATTTTTGTTTGATTTGTGACGAGTGAGATTTTCACCTAGAACCCAAAGGGGGGGGTATTGGCACTTTTCATGGAAAAATGTGAAAAATTAAATTTTCTAAAAATGAAATAAAAGCCTTCTATACACCTCAAACATTCACTCCAAAAAAGAAGATTGTGGTTTATCGCAATATTTTTAGAAATTTGGGCTCTTATAGTAAGAATAACACTTGCGCTGAAGCATCTTTTATGCTCATTTCTTGTTTTTCAGGATTTATTCTGGGTTTAATTTTGTTTATTTGATGAAAATGAACAAGAATACACACCTTGGAAACATTTTTGTTTGATTTGTGTCGAGTGAGATTTTCACCTAGAACCCAAAGGGGGGGGTATTGGCACTTTTCATGGAAAAATGTGAAAAATTAAATTTTCTAAAAATGAAATAAATGCCTTCTGCACACCTCAAACATTCACTCCAAAAAAGAAGATTATGGTTTTTCGCAATATTTTTAGAAATTTGGGCTCTTATAGTAAGAATAACACTTGCGCTGAAGCATCTTTTATGCTCATTTCTTGTTTTTCAGGATTTATTCTGGGTTTAATTTTGTTTATTTGATGAAAATGAACAACAATACACACCATGGAAACATTTTTGTTTGATTTGGGCCGAGTGAGATTTTCACCTAGAACCCAAAGGGGGGGGTATTGGCACTTTTCATGGAAAAATGTGAAAAATTAAATTTTCTAAAAATGAAATAAATGCCTTCTATACACCTCAAACATTCACTCCAAAAAGAAGATTATGGTTTTTCGCAATATTTTTAGAAATTTCGGCTCTTATAGTAAGAATAACACTTGCGCTGAAGCATCTTTTATGCTCATTTCTTGTTTTTCAGGATTTATTCTGGGTTTAATTTTGTTTATTTGATGAAAATGAACAACAATACACACCATGGAAACATTTTTGTTTGATTTGGGTCGAGTGAGATTTTCACCTAGAACCCAAAGGGGGGGGGGGTAATGGCACTTTTCATGGAAAAAAGAGAAAAATTAAATTTTCTAAAAATGAAATAAATGCCTTCTATACACCTGAAACATTCACTCTAAAACAGAAGATTATGGTTTTTTGCAATATTTTTAGAAATTGTGGCTCTTTTAGTAACATGAACACTTGCGCTGAAGCATCCTTTATGCTCATATCTTATCTTTCAGGATTTATTCTGAGTTTTATTTTGTTTATTTGATGAAAATGAACAACAATACACACCATGGAAACATTTTTGTTTGATTTGTGTCGAGTGAGATTTTCACCTAGAACCCAAAGGGGGGGGTATTGGTACTTTTCATGGAAAAATGTGAAAAATTAAATTTTCTAAAAATGAAATAAATGCCTTCTATACACCTCAAACATTCACTCCAAAAAAGAAGATTGTGGTTTTTCGCAATATTTTTAGAAATTTGGGCTCTTAAAGTAAGAAAAACACTTGCGCTGAAGCATCTTTTATGCTCATTTCTTGTTTTTCAGGATTTATTCTGGGTTTAATTTTGTTTATTTGATGAAAATGAACAACAATACACACCATGGAAACATTTTTGTTTGATTTGTGTCGAGTGAGATTTTCACCTAGAACCCAAAGGGGGGGGTATTGGCACTTTTCACGGAAAAATGTGAAAAATTAAATTTTCTAAAAATAAAATAAATGCCTTCTATACACGTCAAACATTCACTCTAAAAATGAAAATTGTTGCTTTTCGCAATATTTTTAGAAATTTGGCTCTTATAGTAACATTAACACTTGCGCTAAAGCATCTTTTATGCTCATTTCTTGTATTTCAGGATTTATTCTGGGTTTAATTTTGTTTATATGATGAAAATGAACAACAATACACACCATGGAAACATTTTTGTTTGATTTGTGTCGAGTGAGATTTTCACCTAGAACCCAAAGGGGGGGGTATTGGCACTTTTCATGGAAAAATGTGAAAAATTAAATTTTCTAAAAATGAAATAAAAGCCTTCTATACACCTCAAACATTCACTCCAAAAAAGAAGATTGTGGTTTATCGCAATATTTTTAGAAATTTGGGCTCTTATAGTAAGAATAACACTTGCGCTGAAGCATCTTTTATGCTCATTTCTTGTTTTTCAGGATTTATTCTGGGTTTAATTTTGTTTATTTGATGAAAATGAACAAGAATACACACCTTGGAAACATTTTTGTTTGATTTGTGTCGAGTGAGATTTTCACCTAGAACCCAAAGGGGGGGGTATTGGCACTTTTCATGGAAAAATGTGAAAAATTAAATTTTCTAAAAATGAAATAAATGCCTTCTGCACACCTCAAACATTCACTCCAAAAAAGAAGATTATGGTTTTTTCGCAATATTTTTAGAAATTTGGGCTCTTATAGTAAGAATAACACTTGCGCTGAAGCATCTTTTATGCTCATTTCTTGTTTTTCAGGATTTATTCTGGGTTTAATTTTGTTTATTTGATGAAAATGAACAACAATACACACCATGGAAACATTTTTGTTTGATTTTGGCGGAGTGAGATTTTCACCTAGAACCCAAAGGGGGGGGTATTGGCACTTTTCATGGAAAAATGTGAAAAATTAAATTTTCTAAAAATGAAATAAATGCCTTCTATACACCTCAAACATTCACTCCAAAAAAAAGATTGTGGTTTTTCGCAATATTTTTAGAAATTTGGGCTATTATAGTAAGAATAACACCTGCGCTGAAGCATCTTTTATGCTCATTTCTTGTCTTTCAGGATTTATTCTGGGTTTAATTTTGTTTATTTGATGAAAATGAACATCAATACACACCATGGAAACATTTTTGTTTGATTTGTGTCGAATTGAGATTTTCACCTAGAACCCAAAGGGGGGGGGTATTGGCACTTTTCACGGAAAAATGTGAAAAATTAAATTTTCTAAAAATGAAATAAATGCCTTCTATACACCTCAAACATTCACTCCAAAAAAGAAGATTTTGGTTTTTCGCAATATTTTTAGAAATTTGGGCTCTTATAGTAAGAATATAACTTGCGCTGAAGCATCTTTTATGCTCATTTCTTGTTTTTCAGGATTTATTCTGGGTTTAATTTTGTTTATTTGATGAAAATGAACAACAATACACACCATGGAAACATTTTTGTTTGATTTGTGGCGAGTGAGATTTTCACCTAGAACCCAAAGGGGGGGGGTATTGGCACTTTTCACGGAAAAATGTGAAAAATTAAATTTTCTAAAAATGAAATAAATGCCTTCTATACACCTCAAACATTCACTCTAAAAATGAAAATTGTTGCTTTTCGCAATATTTTTAGAAGTTTGGCTCTTATAGTAACATTAACACTTGCGCTGAAGCATCTTTTATGCTCATTTCTTGTCTTTCAGGATTTATTCTGGGTTTAATTTTGTTTATTTGATGAAAATGAACAACAATACACACCATGGAAACATTTTTGTTTGATTTGTGTCGAGTGAGATTTTCACCTAGAACCCAAAGGGGGGGGGTATTGGCACTTTTCATGGAAAAATGTGAAAAATTAATTTTCTAAAAATGTAATAAATGCCTTCTATACACCTGAAACATTCACTCTAAAACTGAAAATTGTTGCTTTTCGCAATATTTTTAGAAATTTGGGCTCTTTTAGTAACATGAACACTTGCGCTGAAGCATCTTTTATGCTCATATCTTATCTTTCAGGATTTATTCTGAGTTTTATTTTGTTTATTTGATGAAAATGAACAAGAATACACATCATGGAAACATTTTTGTTTGATTTGTGTCGAGTGAGATTTTCACCTAGAACCCAAAGGGGGGGGGGGTATTGGCACTTTTCATGGAAAAATGTGAAAAATTAAATTTTCTAAAAATGAAATAAATGCCTTCTATACACCTCAAACATTCACTCTAAAACTGAAAATTGTTGCTTTTCGCAATATTTTTAGAAATTTGGGCTCTTTTAGTAACATGAACACTTGCGCTGAAGCATCTTTTATGCTCATATCTTATCTTTCAGGATTTATTCTGAGTTTTATTTTGTTTATTTGATGAAAATGAACAAGAATACACACCATGGAAACATTTTTGTTTGATTTGTGTCGAGTGAGATTTTCACCTAGAACCCAAAGGGGGGGGTATTGGCACTTTTCATGGAAAAATGTGAAAAATTAAATTTTCTAAAAATGAAATAAATGCCTTCTATACACCTCAAACATTCACTCCAAAAAAGAAGATTGTGGTTTCTCGCAATATTTTTAGAAATTTGGGCTCTTATAGTAAAATTAACACTTGCGCTGAAGCATCTTTTATGCTAATTTCTTGTTTTTCAGGATTTATTCTGGGTTTAATTTTGTTTATTTGATGAAAATGAACAACAATACAGACCATGGAAACATTTTTGTTTGATTTGTGTCGAGTGAGATTTTCACCTAGAACCCAAAGGGGGGGGTATTGGCACTTTTCATGGAAAAATATGAAAAATTAAATTTTCTAAAAATGAAATAAATGCCTTCTATACACCTCAAACATTCACTCCAAAAGAGAAGATTGTGGTTTTTCGCAATATTTTTAGAAATTTGGGCTCTTATAGTAAGAATAACACTTGCGCTGAAGCATCTTTTATGCTCATTTCTTGTTTTTCAGGATTTATTCTGGGTTTAATTTTGTTTATTTGATGAAAATGAACAACAATACACACCATGGAAACATTTTTGTTTGATTTGTGTCGAGTGAGATTTTCACCTAGAACCCAAAGGGGGGGGTATTGGCACTTTTCACGGAAAAATGTGAAAAATTAAATTTTCTAAAAATAAAATAAATGCCTTCTATACACGTCAAACATTCACTCTAAAAATGAAAATTGTTGCTTTTCGCAATATTTTTAGAAATTTGGCTCTTATAGTAACATTAACACTTGCGCTAAAGCATCTTTTATGCTCATTTCTTGTCTTTCAGGATTTATTCTGGGTTTAATTTTGTTTATATGATGAAAATGAACAACAATACACACCATGGAAACATTTTTGTTTGATTTGTGTCGAGTGAGATTTTCACCTAGAACCCAAAGGGGGGGGTATTGGCACTTTTCACGGAAAAATGTGAAAAATTAAATTTTCTAAAAATGAAATAAATGCCTTCTATACACCTCAAACATTCACTCTAAAAATGAAAATTGTTGCTTTTCGCAATATTTTTAGAAATTTGGCTCTTATAGTAACATTAACACTTGCGCTGAAGCATCTTTTATGCTCATTTCTTGTCTTTCAGGATTTATTCTGGGTTTAATTTTGTTTATTTGATGAAAATGAACAACAATACACATCATGGAAACATTTTTGTTTGATTTGTGACGAGTGAGATTTTCACCCAAAACCCAAAGGGGGGGGGTATTGGCACTTTTCATGGAAAAATGTGAAAAATTAAATTTTCTAAAAATGAAATAAAAGCCTTCTATACACCTCAAACATTCACTCCAAAAAAGAAGATTGTGGTTTATCGCAATATTTTTAGAAATTTGGGCTCTTATAGTAAGAATAACACTTGCGCTGAAGCATCTTTTATGCTCATTTCTTGTTTTTCAGGATTTATTCTGGGTTTAATTTTGTTTATTTGATGAAAATGAACAAGAATACACACCTTGGAAACATTTTTGTTTGATTTGTGTCGAGTGAGATTTTCACCTAGAACCCAAAGGGGGGGGTATTGGCACTTTTCATGGAAAAATGTGAAAAATTAAATTTTCTAAAAATGAAATAAATGCCTTCTGCACACCTCAAACATTCACTCCAAAAAAGAAGATTATGGTTTTTCGCAATATTTTTAGAAATTTGGGCTCTTATAGTAAGAATAACACTTGCGCTGAAGCATCTTTTATGCTCATTTCTTGTTTTTTCAGGATTTATTCTGGGTTTAATTTTGTTTATTTGATGAAAATGAACAACAATACACACCATGGAAACATTTTTGTTTGATTTGTGTCGAGTGAGATTTTCACCTAGAACCCAAAGGGGGGGGTATTGGCACTTTTCACGGAAAAATGTGAAAAATTAAATTTTCTAAAAATGAAATAAATGCCTTCTATACACCTCAAACATTCACTCTAAAAATGAAAATTGTTGCTTTTCGCAATATTTTTAGAAATTTGGCTCTTATAGTAACATTAACACTTGCGCTGAAGCATCTTTTATGCTCATTTCTTGTCTTTCAGGATTTATTCTGGGTTTAATTTTGTTTATTTGATGAAAATGAACAACAATACACATCATGGAAACATTTTTGTTTGATTTGTGACGAGTGAGATTTTCACCTAGAACCCAAAGGGGGGGGGTATTGGCACTTTTCATGGAAAAATGTGAAAAATTAAATTTTCTAAAAATGAAATAAATGCCTTCTGCACACCTCAAACATTCACTCCAAAAAAGAAGATTATGGTTTTTCGCAATATTTTTAGAAATTTGGGCTCTTATAGTAAGAATAACACTTGCGCTGAAGCATCTTTTATGCTCATTTCTTGTTTTTCAGGATTTATTCTGGGTTTAATTTTGTTTATTTGATGAAAATGAACAACAATACACACCATGGAAACATTTTTGTTTGATTTGGGCCGAGTGAGATTTTCACCTAGAACCCAAAGGGGGGGGGTATTGGCACTTTTCATGGAAAAATGTGAAAAATTAAATTTTCTAAAAATGAAATAAATGCCTTCTATACACCTCAAACATTCACTCCAAAAAAAAGATTGTGGTTTTTCGCAATATTTTTAGAAATTTGGGCTATTATAGTAAGAATAACACCTGCGCTGAAGCATCTTTTATGCTCATTTCTTGTCTTTCAGGATTTATTCTGGGTTTAATTTTGTTTATTTGATGAAAATGAACATCAATACACACCATGGAAACATTTTTGTTTGATTTGTGTCGAGTGAGATTTTCACCTAGAACCCAAAGGGGGGGGGTATTGGCACTTTTCACGGAAAAATGTGAAAAATTAAATTTTCTAAAAATGAAATAAATGCCTTCTATACACCTCAAACATTCACTCCAAAAAAGAAGATTTTGGTTTTTTCGCAATATTTTTAGAAATTTGGGCTCTTATAGTAAGAATATAACTTGCGCTGAAGCATCTTTTATGCTCATTTCTTGTTTTTCAGGATTTATTCTGGGTTTAATTTTGTTTATTTGATGAAAATGAACAACAATACACACCATGGAAACATTTTTGTTTGATTTGTGGCGAGTGAGATTTTCACCTAGAACCCAAAGGGGGGGGTATTGGCACTTTTCACGGAAAAATGTGAAAAATTAAATTTTCTAAAAATGAAATAAATGCCTTCTATACACCTCAAACATTCACTCTAAAAATGAAAATTGTTGCTTTTCGCAATATTTTTAGAAGTTTGGCGCTTATAGTAACATTAACACTTGCGCTGAAGCATCTTTTATGCTCATTTCTTGTCTTTCAGGATTTATTCTGGGTTTAATTTTGTTTATTTGATGAAAATGAACAACAATACACACCATGGAAACATTTTTGTTTGATTTGTGTCGAGTGAGATTTTCACCTAGAACCCAAAGGGGGGGGTATTGGCACTTTTCATGGAAAAATGTGAAAAATTAAATTTTCTAAAAATGTAATAAATGCCTTCTATACACCTGAAACATTCACTCTAAAACTGAAAATTGTTGCTTTTCGCAATATTTTTAGAAATTTGGGCTCTTTTAGTAACATGAACACTTGCGCTGAAGCATCTTTTATGCTCATATCTTATCTTTCAGGATTTATTCTGAGTTTTATTTTGTTTATTTGATGAAAATGAACAAGAATACACATCATGGAAACATTTTTGTTTGATTTGGGTCGAGTGAGATTTTCACCTAGAACCCAAAGGGGGGGGGGTATTGGCACTTTTCATGGAAAAATGTGAAAAATTAAATTTTCTAAAAATGAAATAAATGCCTTCTATACACCTCAAACATTCACTCTAAAACTGAAAATTGTTGCTTTTCGCAATATTTTTAGAAATTTGGGCTCTTTTAGTAACATGAACACTTGCGCTGAAGCATCTTTTATGCTCATATCTTATCTTTCAGGATTTATTCTGAGTTTTATTTTGTTTATTTGATGAAAATGAACAAGAATACACACCATGGAAACATTTTTGTTTGATTTGTGTCGAGTGAGATTTTCACCTAGAACCCAAAGGGGGGGGTATTGGCACTTTTCATGGAAAAATGTGAAAATTAAATTTTCTAAAAATGAAATAAATGCCTTCTATACACCTCAAACATTCACTCCAAAAAAGAAGATTGTGGTTTCTCGCAATATTTTTAGAAATTTGGGCTCTTATAGTAAAATTAACACTTGCGCTGAAGCATCTTTTATGCTAATTTCTTGTTTTTCAGGATTTATTCTGGGTTTAATTTTGTTTATTTGATGAAAATGAACAACAATACAGACCATGGAAACATTTTTGTTTGATTTGTGTCGAGTGAGATTTTCACCTAGAACCCAAAGGGGGGGGGTATTGGCACTTTTCACGGAAAAATGTGAAAAATTAAATTTTCTAAAAATGAAATAAATGCCTTCTATACACCTCAAACATTCACTCTAAAAATGAAAATTGTTGCTTTTCGCAATATTTTTAGAAATTGGCTCTTATAGTAACATTAACACTTGCGCTGAAGCATCTTTTTATGCTTCATTTCTTGTCTTTCAGGATTTATTTCGTTGGGTTTAATTTTGTTTATTTGATGAAAATGAACAACAATACACATCATGGAAACATTTTTGTTTGATTTGTGACGAGTGAGATTTTCACCTAGAACCCAAAGGGGGGGGTATTGGCACTTTTCATGGAAAAATGTGAAAAATTAAATTTTCTAAAAATGAAATAAAAGCCTTCTATACACCTCAAACATTCACTCCAAAAAAGAAGATTGTGGTTTATCGCAATATTTTTAGAAATTTGGGCTCTTATAGTAAGAATAACACTTGCGCTGAAGCATCTTTTATGCTCATTTCTTGTTTTTCAGGATTTATTCTGGGTTTAATTTTGTTTATTTGATGAAAATGAACAAGAATACACACCTTGGAAACATTTTTGTTTGATTTGTGTCGAGTGAGATTTTCACCTAGAACCCAAAGGGGGGGTATTGGCACTTTTCATGGAAAAATGTGAAAAATTAAATTTTCTAAAAATGAAATAAATGCCTTCTGCACACCTCAAACATTCACTCCAAAAAAGAAGATTATGGTTTTTCGCAATATTTTTTGAAATTTGGGCTCTTATAGTAAGAATAACACTTGCGCTGAAGCATCTTTTATGCTCATTTCTTGTTTTTCAGGATTTATTCTGGGTTTAATTTTGTTTATTTGATGAAAATGAACAACAATACACACCATGGAAACATTTTTGTTTGATTTGGGCCGAGTGAGATTTTCACCTAGAACCCAAAGGGGGGGGGTATTGGCACTTTTCATGGAAAAATGTGAAAAATTAAATTTTCTAAAAATGAAATAAATGCCTTCTATACACCTCAAACATTCACTCCAAAAAAGAAGATTTTGGTTTTTCGCAATATTTTTAGAAATTTGGGCTCTTATAATAAGAATATAACTTGCGCTGAAGCATCTTTTATGCTCATTTCTTGTTTTTCAGGATTTATTCTGGGTTTAATTTTGTTTATTTGATGAAAATGAACAACAATACACACCATGGAAACATTTTTGTTTGATTTGTGTCGAGTGAGATTTTCACCTAGAACCCAAAGGGGGGGGTATTGGCACTTTTCACGGGAAAAATGTGAAAAATTAAATTTTCTAAAAATGAAATAAATGCCTTCTATACACCTCAAACATTCACTCTAAAAATGAAAATTGTTGCTTTTCGCAATATTTTTAGAAGTTTGGCTCTTATAGTAACATTAACACTTGCGCTGAAGCATCTTTTATGCTCATTTCTTGTCTTTCAGGATTTATTCTGGGTTTAATTTTGTTTATTTGATGAAAATGAACAACAATACACACCATGGAAACATTTTTGTTTGATTTGTGTCGAGTGAGATTTTCACCTAGAACCCAAAGGGGGGGGTATTGGCACTTTTCATGGAAAAATGTGAAAAATTAAATTTTCTAAAAATGTAATAAATGCCTTCTATACACCTGAAACATTCACTCTAAAACTGAAAATTGTTGCTTTTCGCAATATTTTTAGAAATTTGGGCTCTTTTAGTAACATGAACACTTGCGCTGAAGCATCTTTTATGCTCATATCTTATCTTTCAGGATTTATTCTGAGTTTTATTTTGTTTATTTGATGAAAATGAACAAGAATACACATCATGGAAACATTTTTGTTTGATTTGTGTCGAGTGAGATTTTCACCTAGAACCCAAAGGGGGGGGTATTGGCACTTTTCATGGAAAAATGTGAAAAATTAAATTTTCTAAAAATGAAATAAATGCCTTCTATACACCTCAAACATTCACTCCAAAAAAGAAGATTGTGGTTTCTCGCAATATTTTTAGAAATTTGGGCTCTTATAGTAAAATTAACACTTGCGCTGAAGCATCTTTTATGCTAATTTCTTGTTTTTCAGGATTTATTCTGGGTTTAATTTTGTTTATTTGATGAAAATGAACAACAATACAGACCATGGAAACATTTTTGTTTGATTTGTGTCGAGTGAGATTTTCACCTAGAACCCAAAGGGGGGGGTATTGGCACTTTTCACGGAAAAATGTGAAAAATTAAATTTTCTAAAAATGAAATAAATGCCTTCTATACACCTCAAACATTCACTCTAAAACAGAAGATTGTGGTTTATCGCAATATTTTTAGAAATTTGGGCTATTATAGTAAGAATAACACTTGCGCTGAAGCATCTTTTATGCTCATTTCTTGTCTTTCAGGATTTATTCTGGGTTTAATTTTGTTTATTTGACGAAAATAAACAACAATACACACCATGGAAACATTTTTGTTTGATTTGTGTCGAGTGAGATTTTTACCTAGAACCCAAAGGGGGGGGTATTGGCACTTTTCACGGAAAAATGTGAAAAATTAAATTTTCTAAAAATGAAATAAATGCCTTCTATACACCTCAAACATTCACTCTAAAAATGAAAATTGTTGCTTTTCGCAATATTTTTAGAAATTTGGCTCTTATAGTAACATTAACACTTGCGCTGAAGCATCTTTTATGCTCATTTCTTGTCTTTCAGGATTTATTCTGGGTTTAATTTTGTTTATTTGATGAAAATGAACAACAATACACACCAGTGAAACATTTTTGTTTGATTTGTGTCGAGTGAGATTTTCACCTAGAACCCAAAGGGGGGGGTATTGGCACTTTTCATGGAAAAATGTGAAAAATTAAAATTTCTAAAAATGAAATAAATGCCTTCTATACACCTCAAACATTCACTCCAAAAAAGAAGATTATGGTTTTTCGCAATATTTTTAGAAATTTCGGCTCTTATAGTAAGAATAACACTTGCGCTGAAGCATCTTTTATGCTCATTTCTTGTTTTTCAGGATTTATTCTGGGTTTAATTTTGTTTATTTGATGAAAATGAACAACAATACACACCATGGAAACATTTTTGTTTGATTTGTGTCGAGTGAGATTTTCACCTAGAACCCAAAGGGGGGGGGTAATGGCACTTTTCATGGAAAAAAGAGAAAAATTAAATTTTCTAAAAATGAAATAAATGCCTTCTATACACCTGAAACATTCACTCGAAAACAGAAGATTATGGTTTTTCGCAATATTTTTAGAAATTGTGGCTCTTTTAGTAACATGAACACTTGCGCTGAAGCATCCTTTATGCTCATATCTTATCTTTCAGGATTTATTCTGAGTTTTATTTTGTTTATTTGATGAAAATGAACAACAATACACACCATGGAAACATTTTTGTTTGATTTGTGTCGAGTGAGATTTTCACCTAGAACCCAAAGGGGGGGGTATTGGCACTTTTCACGGAAAAATGTGAAAAATTAAATTTTCTAAAAATGAAATAAATGCCTTCTATACACCTCAAACATTCACTCTAAAAATGAAAATTGTTGCTTTTCGCAATATTTTTAGAAGTTTGGCTCTTATAGTAACATTAACACTTGCGCTGAAGCATCTTTTATGCTCATTTCTTGTCTTTCAGGATTTATTCTGGGTTTAATTTTGTTTATTTGATGAAAATGAACAACAATACACACCATGGAAACATTTTTGTTTGATTTGTGTCGAGTGAGATTTTCACCTAGAACCCAAAGGGGGGGGTATTGGCACTTTTCATGGAAAAATGTGAAAAATTAAATTTTCTAAAAATGTAATAAATGCCTTCTATACACCTGAAACATTCACTCTAAAACTGAAAATTGTTGCTTTTCGCAATATTTTTAGAAATTTGGGCTCTTTTAGTAACATGAACACTTGCGCTGAAGCATCTTTTATGCTCATATCTTATCTTTCAGGATTTATTCTGAGTTTTATTTTGTTTATTTGATGAAAATGAACAAGAATACACATCATGGAAACATTTTTGTTTGATTTGTGTCGAGTGAGATTTTCACCTAGAACCCAAAGGGGGGGGTATTGGCACTTTTCATGGAAAAATGTGAAAAATTAAATTTTCTAAAAATGAAATAAATGCCTTCTATACACCTCAAACATTCACTCCAAAAAAGAAGATTGTGGTTTCTCGCAATATTTTTAGAAATTTGGGCTCTTATAGTAAAATTAACACTTGCGCTGAAGCATCTTTTATGCTAATTTCTTGTTTTTCAGGATTTATTCTGGGTTTAATTTTGTTTATTTGATGAAAATGAACAACAATACAGACCATGGAAACATTTTTGTTTGATTTGTGTCGAGTGAGATTTTCACCTAGAACCCAAAGGGGGGGGTATTGGCACTTTTCACGGAAAAATGTGAAAAATTAAATTTTCTAAAAATGAAATAAATGCCTTCTATACACCTCAAACATTCACTCTAAAACAGAAGATTGTGGTTTATCGCAATATTTTTAGAAATTTGGGCTATTATAGTAAGAATAACACTTGCGCTGAAGCATCTTTTATGCTCATTTCTTGTCTTTCAGGATTTATTCTGGGTTTAATTTTGTTTATTTGACGAAAATAAACAACAATACACACCATGGAAACATTTTTGTTTGATTTGTGTCGAGTGAGATTTTTACCTAGAACCCAAAGGGGGGGGTATTGGCACTTTTCACGGAAAAATGTGAAAAATTAAATTTTCTAAAAATGAAATAAATGCCTTCTATACACCTCAAACATTCACTCTAAAAATGAAAATTGTTGCTTTTCGCAATATTTTTAGAAATTTGGCTCTTATAGTAACATTAACACTTGCGCTGAAGCATCTTTTATGCTCATTTCTTGTCTTTCAGGATTTATTCTGGGTTTAATTTTGTTTATTTGATGAAAATGAACAACAATACACACCAGTGAAACATTTTTGTTTGATTTGTGTCGAGTGAGATTTTCACCTAGAACCCAAAGGGGGGGGTATTGGCACTTTTCATGGAAAAATGTGAAAAATTAAAATTTCTAAAAATGAAATAAATGCCTTCTATACACCTCAAACATTCACTCCAAAAAAGAAGATTATGGTTTTTCGCAATATTTTTAGAAATTTCGGCTCTTATAGTAAGAATAACACTTGCGCTGAAGCATCTTTTATGCTCATTTCTTGTTTTTCAGGATTTATTCTGGGTTTAATTTTGTTTATTTGATGAAAATGAACAACAATACACACCATGGAAACATTTTTGTTTGATTTGTGTCGAGTGAGATTTTCACCTAGAACCCAAAGGGGGGGGTAATGGCACTTTTCATGGAAAAAAGAGAAAAATTAAATTTTCTAAAAATGAAATAAATGCCTTCTATACACCTGAAACATTCACTCGAAAACAGAAGATTATGGTTTTTCGCAATATTTTTAGAAATTGTGGCTCTTTTAGTAACATGAACACTTGCGCTGAAGCATCCTTTATGCTCATATCTTATCTTTCAGGATTTATTCTGAGTTTTATTTTGTTTATTTGATGAAAATGAACAACAATACACACCATGGAAACATTTTTGTTTGATTTGTGTCGAGTGAGATTTTCACCTAGAACCCAAAGGGGGGGTATTGGCACTTTTCATGGAAAAATGTGAAAAATTAAATTTTCTAAAAATGAAATAAATGCCTTCTATACACCTCAAACATTCACTCCAAAAAAAAAGATTGTGGTTTTTCGCAATATTTTTAGCAATTTGGGCTCTTAAAGTAAGAAAAACACTTGCGCTGAAGCATCTTTTATGCTCATTTCTTGTTTTTCAGGATTTATTCTGGGTTTAATTTTGTTTATTTGATGAAAATGAACAACAATACACACCATGGAAACATTTTTGTTTGATTTGTGTCGAGTGAGATTTTCACCTAGAACCCAAAGGGGGGGGTATTGGCACTTTTCACGGAAAAATGTAAAAAATTAAATTTTCTAAAAATAAAATAAATGCCTTCTATACACGTCAAACATTCACTCTAAAAATGAAAATTGTTGCTTTTCGCAATATTTTTAGAAATTTGGCTCTTATAGTAACATTAACACTTGCGCTAAAGCATCTTTTATGCTCATTTCTTGTCTTTCAGGATTTATTCTGGGTTTAATTTTGTTTATATGATGAAAATGAACAACAATACACACCATGGAAACATTTTTGTTTGATTTGTTTCGAGTGAGATTTTCACCTAGAACCCAAAGGGGGGGGTATTGGCACTTTTCACGGAAAAATGTGAAAAATTAAATTTTCTAAAAATGAAATAAATGCCTTCTATACACCTCAAACATTCACTCTAAAAATGAAAATTGTTGCTTTTCGCAATATTTTTAGAAATTTGGCTCTTATAGTAACATTAACACTTGCGCTGAAGCATCTTTTATGCTCATTTCTTGTCTTTCAGGATTTATTCTGGGTTTAATTTTGTTTATTTGATGAAAATGAACAACAATACACATCATGGAAACATTTTTGTTTGATTTGTGTCGAGTGAGATTTTCACCTAGAACCCAAAGGGGGGGGTATTGGCACTTTTCATGGAAAAATGTGAAAAATTAAATTTTCTAAAAATGAAATAAATGCCTTCTATACACCTCAAACATTCACTCCAAAAAAGAAGATTGTGGTTTATCGCAATATTTTTAGAAATTGGGCTCTTATAGTAAGAATAACACTTGCGCTGAAGCATCTTTTATGCTCATTTCTTGTTTTTCAGGATTTATTCTGGGTTTAATTTTGTTTATTTGATGAAAATGAACAACAATACACACCATGGAAACATTTTTGTTTGATTTGTTTCAAGTGAGATTTTCACCTTGAACCCAAAGGGGGGGGTATTGGCACTTTTCATGGAAAAATGTGAAAAATTAAATTTTCTAAAAATGAAATAAATGCCTTCTGCAGACCTCAAACATTCACTCCAAAAAAGAAGATTATGGTTTTTCGCAATATTTTTAGAAATTTGGGCTCTTATAGTAAGAATAACACTTGCGCTGAAGCATCTTTTATGCTCATTTCTTGTTTTTCAGGATTTATTCTGGGTTTAATTTTGTTTATTTGATGAAAATGAACAACAATACACACCATGGAAACATTTTTGTTTGATTTGGGCCGAGTGAGATTTTCACCTAGAACCCAAAGGGGGGGGTATTTGCACTTTTCATGGAAAAATGTGAAAAATTAAATTTTCTAAAAATGAAATAAATGCCTTCTATACACCTCAAACATTCACTCCAAAAAAGAAGATTGTGGTTTTTCGCAATATTTTTAGAAATTTGGGCTATTATAGTAAGAATAACACTTGCGCTGAAGCATCTTTTATGCTCATTTCTTGTCTTTCAGGATTTATTCTGGGTTTAATTTTGTTTATTTGATGAAAATGAACATCAATACACACCATGGAAACATTTTTGTTTGATTTGTGTCGAGTGAGATTTTCACCTAGAACCCAAAGGGGGGGGTATTGGCACTTTTCACGGAAAAATGTGAAAAATTAAATTTTCTAAAAATGAAATAAATGCCTTCTATACACCTCAAACATTCACTCCAAAAAAGAAGATTGTGGTTTTTCGCAATATTTTTAGAAATTTGGGCTCTTATAGTAAGAATATAACTTGCGCTGAAGCATCTTTTATGCTCATTTCTTGTTTTTCAGGATTTATTCTGGGTTTAATTTTGTTTATTTGATGAAAATGAACAACAATACACACCATGGAAACATTTTTGTTTGATTTGTTTCGAGTGAGATTTTCACCTAGAACCCAAAGGGGGGGGTATTGGCACTTTTCATGGAAAAATGTGAAAAATTAAATTTTCTAAAAATGAAATAAATGCCTTCTATACACCTCAAACATTCACTCCAAAAAAGAAGATTAAGGTTTTTCCCAATATTTTTAGAAATTTGGGCACTTATAGTAAGAATAACACTTGCGCTGAAGCATCTTTTATGCTCATTTCATGTTTTTTTTAGGATTTATTCTGGGTTTAATTTTGTTTATTTGATGAAAATGAACAACAATACACACCATGGAAACATTTTTGTTTGATTTGTGTCGAGTGAGATTTTCACCTAGAACCCAAAGGGGGGGGTATTGGCACTTTTCATGGAAAAATGTGAAATATTAAAATTTCTAAAAATGAAATAAATGCCTTCTATACACCTCAAACATTCACTCTAAAACAGAAGATTGTGGTTTATCGCAATATTTTTAGAAATTTGGGCTATTATAGTAAGAATAACACTTGCGCTGAAGCATCTTTTATGCTCATTTCTTGTCTTTCAGGATTTATTCTGGGTTTAATTTTGTTTATTTGATGAAAATAAACAACAATACACACCATGGAAACATTTTTGTTTGATTTGTGTCGAGTGAGATTTTCACCTAGAACCAAAAGGGGGGGGTATTGGAACTTTTCATGGAAAAATGTGAAAAATTAAATTTTCTAAAAATGAAATAAATGCCTTCTATACACCTCAAACATTCACTCTAAAAATGAAGATTGTGGTTTATCGCAATATTTTTAGAAATTTGGGCTATTATAGTAAGAATAACACTTGCGCTGAAGCATCTTTTATGCTCATTTCTTGTCTTTCAGGATTTATTCTGGGTTTAATTTTGTTTATTTGATGAAAATAAACAACAATACACACCATGGAAACATTTTTGTTTGATTTGTGTCGAGTGAGATTTTCACCTAGAACCCAAAGGGGGGGTATTGGCACTTTTCATGGAAAAATGTGAAAAATTTAATTTTCTAAAAATGAAATAAATGCCTTCTATACACCTCAAACATTCACTCCAAAAAAGAAGATTGTGGTTTTTCGCAATATTTTTAGAAATTTGGGCTCTTAAAGTAAGAAAAACACTTGCGCTGAAGTATCTTTTATGCTCATTTCTTGTTTTTCAGGATTTATTCTGGGTTTAATTTTGTTTATTTGATGAAAATGAACAACAATACACACCATGGAAACATTTTTGTTTGATTTGTGTCGAGTGAGATTTTCACCTAGAACCCAAAGGGGGGGGTATTGGCACTTTTCACGGAAAAATGTGAAAAATTAAATTTTCTAAAAATGAAATAAATGCCTTCTATACACCTCAAACATTCACTCTAAAAATGAAAATTGTTGCTTTTCGCAATATTTTTAGAAATTTGGCTCTTATAGTAACATTAACACTTGCGCTGAAGCATCTTTTATGCTCATTTCTTGTCTTTCAGGATTTATTCTGGGTTTAATTTTGTTTATTTGATGAAAATGAACAACAATACACATCATGGAAACATTTTTGTTTGATTTGTGTCGAGTGAGATTTTCACCTAGAACCCAAAGGGGGGGGTATTGGCACTTTTCATGGAAAAATGTGAAAAATTAAATTTTCTAAAAATGAAATAAATGCCTTCTATACACCTCAAACATTCACTCCAAAAAAGAAGATTGTGGTTTATCGCAATATTTTTAGAAATTTGGGCTCTTATAGTAAGAATAACACTTGCGCTGAAGCATCTTTTATGCTCATTTCTTGTTTTTCAGGATTTATTCTGGGTTTAATTTTGTTTATTTGATGAAAATGAACAAGAATACACACCATGGAAACATTTTTGTTTGATTTGTGTTGAGTGAGATTTTCACCTAGAACCCAAAGGGGGGGGTATTGGCACTTTTCATGGAAAAATGTGAAAAATTAAATTTTCTAAAAATGAAATAAATGCCTTCTGCACACCTCAAACATTCTCTCCAAAAAAGAAGATTATGGTTTTTCGCAATATTTTTAGAAATTTGGGCTCTTATAGTAAGAATAACACTTGCGCTGAAGCATCTTTTATACTCATTTCTTGTTTTTCAGGATTTATTCTGGGTTTAATTTTGTTTATTTGATGAAAATGAACAACAATACACACCATGGAAACATTTTTGTTTGATTTGGGCCGAGTGAGATTTTCACCTAGAACCCAAAGGGGGGGGTATTGGCACTTTTCATGGAAAAATGTGAAAAATTAAATTTTCTAAAAATGAAAAAATGCCTTCTATACACCTCAAACATTCACTCCAAAAAAGAAGATTGTGGTTTTTCGCAATATTTTTAGAAATTTGGGCTATTATAGTAAGAATAACACTTGCGCTGAAGCATCTTTTATGCTCATTTCTTGTCTTTCAGGATTTATTCTGGGTTTAATTTTGTTTATTTGATGAAAATGAACATCAATACACACCATGGAAACATTTTTGTTTGATTTGTGTCGAGTGAGATTTTCACCTAGAACCCAAAGGGGGGGGTATTGGCACTTTTCACGGAAAAATGTGAAAAATTAAATTTTTTAAAAATGAAATAAATGCCTTCTATACACCTCAAACATTCACTCCAAAAAAGAAGATTGTGGTTTTTCGCAATATTTTTAGAAATTTGGGCTCTTATAGTAAGAATATAACTTGCGCTGAAGCATCTTTTATGCTCATTTCTTGTTTTTCAGGATTTATTCTGGGTTTAATTTTGTTTATTTGATGAAAATGAACAAGAATACACACCATGGAAACATTTTTGTTTGATTTGTGTCGAGTGAGATTTTCACCTAGAACCCAAAGGGGGGGTATTGGCACTTTTCATGGAAAAATGTGAAAAATTAAATTTTCTAAAAATGAAATAAATGCCTTCTATACACCTCAAACATTCACTCCAAAAAAGAAGATTATGGTTTTTCCCAATATTTTTAGAAATTTGGGCACTTATAGTAAGAATAACACTTGCGCTGAAGCATCTTTTATGCTCATTTCTTGTTTTTTTAGGATTTATTCTGGGTTTAATTTTGTTTATTTGATGAAAATGAACAACAATACACACCATGGAAACATTTTTGTTTGATTTGTGTCGAGTGAGATTTTCACCTAGAACCCAAAGGGGGGGGGTATTGGCACTTTTCATGGAAAAATGTGAAAAATTAAAATTTCTAAAAATGAAATAAATGCCTTCTATACACCTCAAACATTCACTCTAAAACAGAAGATTGTGGTTTATCGCAATATTTTTAGAAATTTGGGCTATTATAGTAAGAATAACACTTGCGCTGAAGCATCTTTTATGCTCATTTCTTGTCTTTCAGGATTTATTCTGGGTTTAATTTTGTTTATTTGATGAAAATAAACAACAATACACACCATGGAAACATTTTTGTTTGATTTGTGTCGAGTGAGATTTTAACCTAGAACCCAAAGGGGGGGGTATTGGCACTTTTCACGGAAAAATGTGAAAAATTAAATTTTCTAAAAATGAAATAAATGCCTTCTATACACCTCAAACATTCACTCTAAAAATGAAAATTGTTGCTTTTCGCAATAATTTTAGAAATTTGGCTCTTATAGTAACATTAACACTTGCGCTGAAGCATCTTTTATGCTCATTTCTTGTCTTTCAGGATTTATTCTGGGTTTAATTTTGTTTATTTGATGAAAATGAACAACAATACACACCATGGAAACATTTTTGTTTTATTTGTGTCGAGTGAGATTTTCACCTAGAACCCAAAGGGGGGGGTATTGGCACTTTTCATGGAAAAATGTGAAAAATTAAATTTTCTAAAAATGAAATAATTGCCTTCTATGCACCTCAAACATTCACTCCAAAAAAGAAGATTGTGGTTTTTCGCAATATTTTTAGAAATTTGGGCTCTTATAGTAAGAATAACACTTGCGCTGAAGCATCTTTTATGCTCATTTCTCTATTTTTCAGGATTTATTCTGGGTTTAATTTTGTTTATTTGATGAAAATGAACAAAAATACACACCATGGAAACATTTTTGTTTGATTTGTGCCGAGTGAGATTTTCACCTAGAACCCAAAGGGGGGGGTATTGGCACTTTTCATGGAAAAATGTGAAAAATTAAATTTTCTAAAAATGAAATAAATGCCTTCTATACACCTCAAACATTCACTCTAAAACAGAAGATTGTGGTTTTTCGCAATATTTTTAGAAATTTGGGCTCTTATAGTAAGAATAACGCTTGCGCTGAAGCACCTTTTATGCTCATTTCTTGCCTTTCAGGATTTATTCTGGGTTTTATTTTGTTTATTTGATGAAAATGAACAAGAATACACACCATGGAAACATTTTTGTTTGATTTGTGTCGAGTGAGATTTTCACCTAGAACCCAAAGGGGGGGGGATTGGAACTTTTCATGGAAAAATGTGAAAAATTAAATTTTCTAAAAATGTAATAAATGCCTTCTATACACCTCAAACATTCACTCCAAAAAAGAAGATTGTGGTTTTTCGCAATATTTTTAGAAATTTGGGCTCTTATAGTAAGAATAACACTTGCGCTGAAGCACCTTTTATGCCCATTTCTTGTCTTTCAGGATTTATTCTGGGTTTAATTTTGTTTATTTGATGAAAATAAACAAAAATACACACCATGGAAACATTTTTGTTTGATTTGTGTCGAGTGAGATTTTCACCTAGAACCCAAAGGGGGGGGTAAATGCACTTTTCACGGAAAAATGTGAAAAATTAAATTTTCTAAAAATGAAATAAATGCCTTCTATACACCTCAAACATTCACTCTAAAAATGAAAATTGTTGCTTTTCGCAATATTTTTAGAAATTTGGCTCTTATAGTAACATTAACACTAGCGCTGAAGCATCTTTTATGCTCATTTCTTGTCTTTCAGGATTTATTCTGGGTTTAATTTTGTTTATTTGATGAAAATGAACAACAATACACACCATGGAAACATTTTTGTTTTATTTGTGTCGAGTGAGATTTTCACCTAGAACCCAAAGGGGGGGGTATTGGCACTTTTCATGGAAAAATGTGAAAAATTAAATTTTCTAAAAATGAAATAAATGCCTTCTATACACCTCAAACATTCACTCCAAAAAAGAAGATTATCGTTTTTCCCAATATTTTTAGAAATTTGGGCACTTATAGTAAGAATAACACTTGCGCTGAAGCATCTTTTATGCTCATTTCTTCTTTTTCAGGATTTATTCTGGGTTTAATTTTGTTTATTTGATGAAAATGAACAACAATACACACCATGGAAACATTTTTGTTTGATTTGTGTCGAGTGAGATTTTCACTTAGAACCCAAAGGGGGGGGTATTGGCACTTTTCATGGAAAAATGTGAAAAATTAAAATTTCTAAAAATGAAATAAATGCCTTCTATACACCTCAAACATTCACTCTAAAACAGAAGATTGTGGTTTATCGCAATATTTTTAGAAATTTGGGCTATTAAAGTAAGAATAACACTTGCGCTGAAGCATCTTTTATGCTCATTTCTTGTCTTTCAGGATTTATTCTGGGTTTAATTTTGTTTATTTGATGAAAATAAACAACAATACACACCATGGAAACATTTTTGTTTGATTTGTGTCGAGTGAGATTTTCACCTAGAACCCAAAGGGGGGGGTATTGGCACTTTTCATGGAAAAATGTGAAAAATTAAATTTTCTAAAAATGAAATAATGCCTTCTATACACCTCAAACATTCACTCCAAAAAAGAAGATTGTGGTTTTTCGCAATATTTTTAGAAATTTGGGCTCTTATAGTAAGAATAACACTTGCGCTGAAGCATATTTTATGCTCATTTCTCTATTTTTCAGGATTTATTCTGGGTTTAATTTTGTTTATTTGATGAAAATGAACAAGAATACACACCATGGAAACATTTTTGTTTGATTTGTGTCGAGTGAGATTTTCACCTAGAACCCAAAGGGGGGGTATTGGCACTTTTCATGGAAAAATGTGAAAAATTAAATTTTCTAAAAATGTAATAAATGCTTTCTATACACCTGAAACATTCACTCTAAAACTGAAAATTGTTGCTTTTCGCAATATTTTTAGAAATTTGGGCTCTTTTAGTAACATGCACACTTGCGCTGAAGAATCTTTTATGCTCATATCATATCTTTCAGGATTTATTCTGAGTTTTATTTTGTTTATTTGATGAAAATGAACAAGAATACACACCATGGAAACATTTTTGTTTGATTTGTGTCGAGTGAGATTTTCACCTAGAACCCAAAGGGGGGGGTATTGGCACTTTTCACGGAAAAATGTGAAAAATTAAATTTTCTAAAAATGAAATAAATGCCTTCTATACACCTCAAACATTCACTCTAAAAATGAAAATTGTTGCTTTTCGCAATATTTTTAGAAATTTGGCTCTTATAGTAACATTAACACTTGCGCTGAAGCATCTTTTATGCTCATTTCTTGTCTTTCAGGATAGATTCTGGGTTTAATTTTGTTTATTTGATGAAAATGAACAACAATACACACCATGGAAACATTTTTGTTTGATTTGTGTCGAGTGAGATTTTCACCTTGAACCCAAAGGGGGGGGTATTGGCACTTTTCATGGAAAAATGTGAAAAATGAAATTTTCTAAAAATGTAATAAATGCCTTCTATACACCTGAAACATTCACTCTAAAACTGAAAATTGTTGCTTTTCGCAATATTTTTAGAAATTTGGGCTCTTTTAGTAACATGAACACTTGCGCTGAAGCACCTTTTATGCTCATATCTTATCTTTCAGGATTTATTCTGAGTTTTATTTTGTTTATTTGATGAAAATGAACAAGAATACACACCATGGAAACATTTTTGTTTGATTTGTGTCGAGTGAGATTTTCACTTAGAACCCAAAGGGGAGGGTATTGGCACTTTTCATGGAAAAATGTGAAAAATTAAATTTTCTAAAAATGAAATAAATGCCTTCTATACACCTCAAACATTCACTCTAAAACAGAAGATTGTGGTTTATCGCAATATTTTTAGAAATTTGGGCTATTATAGTAAGAATAACACTGCGCTGAAGCATCTTTTATGCTCATTTCTTGTCTTTCAGGATTTATTCTGGGTTTAATTTTGTTTATTTGATGAAAATAAACAACAATACACACCATGGAAACATTTTTGTTTGATTTGTGTCGAGTGAGATTTTCACCTAGAACCCAAAGGGCATTGGCACTTTTCACGGAAAAATGTGAAAAATTAAATTTTCTAAAAATGAAATAAATGCCTTCTATACACCTCAAACATTTCTTCTAAAAATGAAAATTGTTGCTTTTCGCAATATTTTTAGAAATTTGGCTCTTATAGTAACATTAACACTTGCGCTGAAGCATCTTTTATGCTCATTTCTTGTCTTTCAGGATTTATTCTGGGTTTAATTTTGTTTATTTGATGAAAATGAACAACAATACACACCATGGAAACATTTTTGTTTGATTTGTGTCGAGTGAGATTTTCACCTAGAACCCAAAGGGGGGGGTATTGGCACTTTTCATGGAAAAATGTGAAAAAATTAAATTTTCTAAAAATGAAATAAATGCCTTCTATACACCTCAAACATTCACTCCAAAAAAGAAGATTGTGGTTTTTCGCAATATTTTTAGAAATTTGGGCTCTTATAGTAAGAATAACACTTGCGCTGAAGCATCTTTTATGCTCATTTCTCTATTTTTCAGGATTTATTCTGGGTTTAATTTTGTTTATTTGATGAAAATGAACAACAATACACACCATGGAAACATTTTTGTTTGATTTGTGTCGAGTGAGATTTTCACCTAGAACCCAAAGGGGGGGGTATTGGCGCTTTTCATGGAAAAATGTGAAAAAATAAATTTTCTAAAAATGAAATAAATGCCTTCTATACACCTCAAACATTCACTCTAAAACAGAAGATTGTGGTTTTTCGCAATATTTTTAGAAATTTGGGCTCTTATAGTAAGAATAACACTTTCGCTGAAGCACCTTTTATGCTCATTTCTTGTCTTTCAGGATTTATTCTGGGTTTAATTTTGTTTATTTGATGAAAATGAACAACAATACACATAATGGAAACATTTTTGTTTGATTTGTGTCGAGTGAGATTTTCACCTAGAACCAAAAGGGGGGGGTATTGGCACTTTTCATGGAAAAATGTGAAAAAATAAATTTTCTAAAAATGAAATAAATGCCTTCTATACACCTCAAACATTCACTCTAAAACAGAAGATTGTGGTTTTTCGCAATATTTTTAGAAATTTGGGCTCTTATAGTAAGAATAACACTTGCGCTGAAGCACCTTTTATGCTCATTTCTTGTCTTTCAGGATTTATTCTGGGTTTAATTTTGTTTATTTGATGAAAATGAACAACAATACACATCATGGAAACATTTTTGTTTGATTTGTGTCGAGTGAGATTTTCACCTAGAACCCAAAGGGGGGGGTATTGGCACTTTTCATGGAAAAATGTGAAAATAAAATTTTCTAAAAATGAAATAAATGCCTTCTATATACCTGAAACATTCACTCTAAAACAGAAGATTGTGGTTTTTCGCAATATTTTTAGAAATTTGGGCTCTTATAGTAAGAATAACACTTGCGCTGAAGCATCTTTTATGCTCATTTCTTGTCTTTCAGGATTTATTCTGGGTTTAATTTTGTTTATTTGATGAAAATGAACAACAATACACATCATGGAAACATTTTTGTTTGATTTGTGTCGAGTGAGATTTTCACCTAGAACCCAAAGGGGGGGGTATTGGCACTTTTCATGGAAAAATGTGAAAATTAAATTTTCTAAAAATGTAATAAATGCCTTCTATACACCTGAAACATTCACTCTAAAACTGAAAATTGTTGCTTTTCGCAATATTTTTAGAAATTTGGGCTCTTTTAGTAACATGAACACTTGCGCTAAAACATCTTTTATGCTCATATCTTATCTTTCAGGATTTATTCTGAGTTTTATTTTGTTTATTTGATGAAAATGAACAAGAATACACACCATGGAAACATTTTTGTTTGATTTGTGTCGAGTGAGATTTTCACCTAGAACCCAAAGGGGGGGGTATTGGCACTTTTCATGGAAAAATGTGAAAAATTAAATTTTCTAAAAATGAAATAAATGCCTTCTATACACCTCAAACATTCACTCCAAAAAAGAAGAAAGTGGTTTTTCGCAATATTTTTAGAAATTTGGGCTCTTATAGTATGAATAAAACTTGCGCTGAAGCATCTTTTATGCTCATTTCTTGTTTTTCAGGATTTATTCTGGGTTTTATTTTGTTTATTTGATGAAAATGAACAAGAATACACATAATGGAAACATTTTTGTTTGATTTGTGTCGAGTGAGATTTTCACCTAGAACCCAAAGGGGGGGGTATTGGCACTTTTCATGGAAAAATGTGAAAAATTAAATTTTCTAAAAATGAAATAAATGCCTTCTATACACCTCAAACATTCACTCCAAAAAAGAAGATTATGGTTTTTCGCAATATTTTTAGAAATTTGGGCTCTTATAGTAAGAGTAACACTTGCGCTGAAGCATCTTTTATGCTCATTTCTTGTTTTTCAGGATTTATTCTGGGTTTAATTTTGTTTATTTGATGAAAATGAACAAGAATACACATCATGGAAACATTTTTGTTTGATTTGTGTCGAGAGAGATTTTCACCTAGAACCCATAGGGGGGGGGATTGGCACTTTTCATGGAAAAATGTGAAAAATTAAATTTTCTAAAAATGAAATAAATGCCTTCTATACACCTCAAACATTCACTCCAAAAAAGAAGATTATCGTTTTTCCCAATATTTTTAGAAATTTGGGCACTTATAGTAAGAATAACACTTGCGCTGAAGCATCTTTTATGCTCATTTCTTGTTTTTCAGGATTTATTCTGGGTTTTAATTTTGTTTATTTGATGAAAATGAACAACAATACACACCATGGAAACATTTTTGTTTGATTTGTGTCGAGTGAGATTTTCACCTAGAACCCAAAGGGGGGGGTATTGGCACTTTTCATGGAAAAATGTGAAAAATTAAAATTTCTAAAAATGAAAGAAATGCCTTCTATACACCTCAAACCCTCACTCTAAAACAGAAGATTGTGGTTTTTCGCAATATTTTTAGAAATTTGGGCTATTATAGTAAGAATAACACTTGCGCTGAAGCATCTTTTATGCCCATTTCTTGTCTTTCAGGATTTATTCTGGGTTTAATTTTGTTTATTTGATGAAAATAAACAAAAATACACACCATGGAAACATTTTTGTTTGATTTGTGTCGAGTGAGATTTTCACCTAGAACCCAAAGGGGGGGGTAAATGCACTTTTCACGGAAAAATGTGAAAAATTAAATTTTCTAAAAATGAAATAAATGCCTTCTATACACCTCAAACATTCACTCTAAAAATGAAAATTGTTGCTTTTCGCAATATTTTTAGAAATTTGGCTCTTATAGTAACATTAACACTTGCGCTGAAGCATCTTTTATGCTCATTTCTTGTCTTTCAGGATTTATTCTGGGTTTAATTTTGTTTATTTGATGAAAATGAACAACAATACACACCATGGAAACATTTTTGTTTTATTTGTGTCGAGTGAGATTTTCACCTAGAACCCAAAGGGGGGGGTATTGGCACTTTTCATGGAAAAATGTGAAAAATTAAATTTTCTAAAAATGAAATAAATGCCTTCTATACACCTCAAACATTCACTCCAAAAAAGAAGATTGTGGTTTTTCGCAATATTTTTAGAAATTTGGGCTCTTATAGTAAGAATAACACTTGCGCTGAAGCATCTTTTATGCTCATTTCTCTATTTTTCAGGATTTATTCTGGGTTTAATTTTGTTTATTTGATGAAAATGAACAACAATACACACCATGGAAACATTTTTGTTTGATTTGTGTCGAGTGAGATTTACACCTAGAACCCAAAGGGGGGGGTATTGGCACTTTTCATGGAAAAATGTGAAAAATTAAAATTTCTAAAAATGAAATAAATGCCTTCTATACACCTCAAACATTCACTCTAAAACTGAAAATTGTTGCTTTTCGCAATATTTTTAGAAATTTGGGCTCTTTTAGTAACATGAACACTTGCGCTGAAGCACCTTTTATGCTCATTTCTTGTTTTTCAGGATTTATTCTGGGTTTAATTTTGTTTATTTGATGAAAATGAACAAGAATACACACCATGAAACATTTTTGTTTGATTTGTGTCGAGTGAGATTTTCACCTAGAACCCAAAGGGGGGGAATTGGCACTTTTCACGGAAAAATGTGAAAAATTAAATTTTCTAAAAATGAAATAAATGCCTTCTATACACCTCAAACATTCACTCTAAAAATGAAAATTGTTGCTTTTCGCAATATTTTTAGAAATTTGGCTCTTATAGTAACATTAACACTTGCGCTGAAGCATCTTTTATGCTCATTTCTTGTCTTTCAGGATTTATTCTGGGTTTAATTTTGTTTATTTGATGAAAATGAACAACAATACACACCATGGAAACATTTTTGTTTTATTTGTGTCGAGTGAGATTTTCACCTAGAACCCAAAGGGGGGGGTATTGGCACTTTTCATGGAAAAATGTGAAAAATTAAATTTTCTAAAAATGAAATAAATGCCTTCTATACACCTCAAACATTCACTCCAAAAAAGAAGATTGTGGTTTTTCGCAATATTTTTAGAAATTTGGGCTCTTATAGTAAGAATAACACTTGCGCTGAAGCATCTTTTATGCTCATTTCTCTATTTTTCAGGATTTATTCTGGGTTTAATTTTGTTTATTTGATGAAAATGAACAACAATACACACCATGGAAACATTTTTGTTTGATTTGTGTCGAGTGAGATTTACACCTAGAACCCAAAGGGGGGGGGTATTGGCACTTTTCATGGAAAAATGTGAAAAATTAAAATTTCTAAAAATGAAATAAATGCCTTCTATACACCTCAAACATTCACTCTAAAACTGAAAATTGTTGCTTTTCGCAATATTTTTAGAAATTTGGGCTCTTTTAGTAACATGAACACTTGCGCTGAAGCACCTTTTATGCTCATTTCTTGTTTTTCAGGATTTATTCTGGGTTTAATTTTGTTTATTTGATGAAAATGAACAAGAATACACACCATGAAACATTTTTGTTTGATTTGTGTCGAGTGAGATTTTCACCTAGAACCCAAAGGGGGGGAATTGGCACTTTTCACGGAAAAATGTGAAAAATTAAATTTTCTAAAAATGAAATAAATGCCTTCTATACACCTCAAACATTCACTCTAAAAATGAAAATTGTTGCTTTTCGCAATATTTTTAGAAATTTGGCTCTTATAGTAACATTAACACTTGCGCTGAAGCATCTTTTATGCTCATTTCTTGTCTTTCAGGATTTATTCTGGGTTTAATTTTGTTTATTTGATGAAAATGAACAACAATACACACCATGGAAACATTTTTGTTTGATTTGTGTCGAGTGAGATTTTCACCTAGAACCCAAAGGGGGGGGTATTGGCACTTTTCATGGAAAAATGTGAAAAATTAAATTTTCTAAAAATGAAATAAATGCCTTCTATACACCTCAAACATTCACTCTAAAACAGAAGATTGTGGTTTATCGCAATATTTTTAGAAATTTGGGCTATTATAGTAAGAATAACACTTGCGCTGAAGCATCTTCTATGCTCATTTCTTGTCTTTCAGGATTTATTCTGGGTTTAATTTTGTTTATTTGATGAAAATAAACAACAATACACACCATGGAAACATTTTTGTTTGATTTGTGTCGAGTGAGATTTTCACCTAGAACCCAAAGGGGGGGGTATTGGCACTTTTCACGGAAAAATGTGAAAAATTAAATTTTCTAAAAATGAAATAAATGCCTTCTATACATCTCAAACATTCACTCTAAAAATGAAAATTGTTGCTTTTCGCAATATTTTTAGAAATTTGGCTCTTATAGTAACATTAACACTTGCGCTGAAGCATCTTTTATGCTCATTTCTTGTCTTTCAGGATTTATTCTGGGTTTAATTTTGTTTATTTGATGAAAATGAACAACAATACACACCATGGAAACATTTTTGTTTTATTTGTGTCGATTGAGATTTTCACCTAGAACCCAAAGGGGGGGGGTATTGGCACTTTTCATGGAAAAATGTGAGAAATTAAATTTTCTAAAAATGAAATAAATGCCTTCTATACACCTCAAACATTCACTCCAAAAAAGAAGATTGTGGTTTTTCGCAATATTTTTAGAAATTTGGGCTCTTATAGTAAGAATAACACTTGCGCTGAAGCACCTTTTATGCTCATTTCTTGTCTTTCAGGATTTATTCTGGGTTTAATTTTGTTTATTTGAAGAAAATGAACAACAATACACATCATGGAAACATTTTTGTTTGATTTGTGTCGAGTGAGATTTTCACCTAGAACCCAAAGGGGGGGGTATTGGCACTTTTCATGGAAAAATGTGAAAAAATAAATTTTCTAAAAATGAAATAAATGCCTTCTATACACCTCAAACATTCACTCTAAAACAGAAGATTGTGGTTTTTCGCAATATTTTTAGAAATTTGGGCTCTTATAGTAAGAATTACACCTGCGCTGAAGCACCTTTTATGCTCATTTCTTGTCTTTCAGGATTTATTCTGGGTTTAATTTTGTTTATTTGATGAAAATGAACAACAATACACATAATGGAAACGTTTTTGTTTGATTTGTGTCGAGTGAGATTTTCACCTAGAACCCAAAGGGTGGGGTATTGGCACTTTTCATGGAAAAATGTGAAAAAATAAATTTTCTAAAAATGAAATAAATGCCTTCTATACACCTCAAAAATTCACTCTAAAACAGAAGATTGTGGTTTTTCGCAATATTTTTAGAAATTTGGGCTCTTATAGTAAGAATAACACTTGCGCTGAAGCATCTTTTATGCTCATTTCTCTATTTTTCAGGATTTATTCTGGGTTTAATTTTGTTTATTTGATGAAAATGAACAACAATACACACCATGGAAACATTTTTGTTTGATTTGTGTCGAGTGAGATTTACACCTAGAACCCAAAGGGGGGGGTATTGGCACTTTTCATGGAAAAATGTGAAAAATTAAAATTTCTAAAAATGAAATAAATGCCTTCTATACACCTCAAACATTCACTCTAAAACTGAAAATTGTTGCTTTTCGCAATATTTTTAGAAATTTGGGCTCTTTTAGTAACATGAACACTTGCGCTGAAGCACCTTTTATGCTCATTTCTTGTTTTTCAGGATTTATTCTGGGTTTAATTTTGTTTATTTGATGAAAATGAACAAGAATACACACCATGAAACATTTTTGTTTGATTTGTGTCGAGTGAGATTTTCACCTAGAACCCAAAGGGGGGGAATTGGCACTTTTCACGGAAAAATGTGAAAAATTAAATTTTCTAAAAATGAAATAAATGCCTTCTATACACCTCAAACATTCACTCTAAAAATGAAAATTGTTGCTTTTCGCAATATTTTTAGAAATTTGGCTCTTATAGTAACATTAACACTTGCGCTGAAGCATCTTTTATGCTCATTTCTTGTCTTTCAGGATTTATTCTGGGTTTAATTTTGTTTATTTGATGAAAATGAACAACAATACACACCATGGAAACATTTTTGTTTGATTTGTGTCGAGTGAGATTTTCACCTAGAACCCAAAGGGGGGGGTATTGGCACTTTTCATGGAAAAATGTGAAAAATTAAATTTTCTAAAAATGAAATAAATGCCTTCTATACACCTCAAACATTCACTCTAAAACAGAAGATTGTGGTTTATCGCAATATTTTTAGAAATTTGGGCTATTATAGTAAGAATAACACTTGCGCTGAAGCATCTTCTATGCTCATTTCTTGTCTTTCAGGATTTATTCTGGGTTTAATTTTGTTTATTTGATGAAAATAAACAACAATACACACCATGGAAACATTTTTGTTTGATTTGTGTCGAGTGAGATTTTCACCTAGAACCCAAAGGGGGGGGTATTGGCACTTTTCACGGAAAAATGTGAAAAATTAAATTTTCTAAAAATGAAATAAATGCCTTCTATACATCTCAAACATTCACTCTAAAAATGAAAATTGTTGCTTTTCGCAATATTTTTAGAAATTTGGCTCTTATAGTAACATTAACACTTGCGCTGAAGCATCTTTTATGCTCATTTCTTGTCTTTCAGGATTTATTCTGGGTTTAATTTTGTTTATTTGATGAAAATGAACAACAATACACACCATGGAAACATTTTTGTTTTATTTGTGTCGAGTGAGATTTTCACCTAGAACCCAAAGGGGGGGGTATTGGCACTTTTCATGGAAAAATGTGAAAAATTAAATTTTCTAAAAATGAAATAAATGCCTTCTATACACCTCAAACATTCACTCCAAAAAAGAAGATTGTGGTTTTTCGCAATATTTTTAGAAATTTGGGCTCTTATAGTAAGAATAACACTTGCGCTGAAGCACCTTTTATGCTCATTTCTTGTCTTTCAGGATTTATTCTGGGTTTAATTTTGTTTATTTGAAGAAAATGAACAACAATACACATCATGGAAACATTTTTGTTTGATTTGTGTCGAGTGAGATTTTCACCTAGAACCCAAAGGGGGGGGTATTGGCACTTTTCATGGAAAAATGTGAAAAAATAAATTTTCTAAAAATGAAATAAATGCCTTCTATACACCTCAAACATTCACTCTAAAACAGAAGATTGTGGTTTTTCGCAATATTTTTAGAAATTTGGGCTCTTATAGTAAGAATTACACCTGCGCTGAAGCACCTTTTATGCTCATTTCTTGTCTTTCAGGATTTATTCTGGGTTTAATTTTGTTTATTTGATGAAAATGAACAACAATACACATAATGGAAACATTTTTGTTTGATTTGTGTCGAGTGAGATTTTCACCTAGAACCCAAAGGGTGGGGTATTGGCACTTTTCATGGAAAAATGTGAAAAAATAAATTTTCTAAAAATGAAATAAATGCCTTCTATACACCTCAAAAATTCACTCTAAAACAGAAGATTGTGGTTTTTCGCAATATTTTTAGAAATTTGGGCTCTTATAGTAAGAATAACACTTGCGCTGAAGCACCTTTTATGCTCATTTCTTGTCTTTCAGGATTTATTCTGGGTTTAATTTTGTTTATTTGATGAAAATGAACAACAATACACATCATGGAAACATTTTTGTTTGATTTGTGTCGAGTGAGATTTTCACCTAGAACCCAAAGGGGGGGGTATTGGCACTTTTCATGGAAAAATGTGAAAAATTAAATTTTCTAAAAATGAAATAAATGCCTTCTATACACCTCAAACATTCACTCTAAAACAGAAGATTGTGGTTTTTCGCAATATTTTTAGAAATTTGGGCTCTTATAGTAAGAATAACACTTGCGCTGAAGCATCTTTTATGCTCATTTCTTGTCTTTCAGGATTTATTCTGGGTTTAATTTTGTTTATTTGATGAAAATGAACAACAATACACACCATGGAAACATTTTTGTTTAATTTGTGTCGAGTGAGATTTTCACCCAGAACCCAAAGGGGGGGGTATTGGCTCTTTTCATGGAAAAATGTGAAAAATGAAATTTTCTAAAAATGTAATAAATGCCTTCTATACACCTGAAACATTCACTCTAAAAATGAAAATTGTTGCTTTTCGCAATATTTTTAGAAATTTGGCTCTTATAGTAACATTAACACTTGCGCTGAAGCATCTTTTATGCTCATTTCTTGTCTTTCAGGATTTATTCTGGGTTTAATTTTGTTTATTTGATGAAAATGAACAACAATACACACCATGGAAACATTTTTGTTTGATTTGTGTCGAGTGAGATTTTCACCTAGAACCCAAAGGGGGGGGTATTGGCACTTTTCATTGAAAAATGTGAAAAATGAAATTTTCTAAAAATGAAATAAATGCCTTCTATACACCTCAAACATTCACTCTAAAACAGAAGATTGTGGTTTTTCGCAATATTTTTAGAAATTTGGGCTATTATAGTAGGAATAACACTTGCGCTGAAGCATCTTTTATGCTCATTTCTTGTCTTTCAGGATTTATTCTGGGTTTAATTTTGTTTATTTGATGAAAATAAACAACAATACACACCATGGAAACATTTTTGTTTGATTTGTGTCGAGTGAGATTTTCACCTAGAACCCAAAGGGGGGGAATTGGCACTTTTCACGGAAAAATGTGAAAAATTAAATTTTCTAAAAATGAAAGAAATGCCTTCTATACACCTCAAACATTCACTCTAAAACAGAAGATTGTGGTTTATCGCAATATTTTTAGAAATTTGGGCTCTTATAGTAAGAATATAACTTGCGCTGAAGCATCTTTTATGCTCATTTCTTGTTTTTCAGGATTTATTCTGGGTTTAATTTTGTTTATTTGATGAAAATGAACAAGAATACACACCATGAAACATTTTTGTTTGATTTGTGTCGAGTGAGATTTTCACCTAGAACCCAAAGGGGGGGAATTGGCACTTTTCACGGAAAAATGTGAAAAATTAAATTTTCTAAAAATGAAATAAATGCCTTCTATACACCTCAAACATTCACTCTAAAAATGAAAATTGTTGCTTTTCGCAATATTTTTAGAAATTTGGCTCTTATAGTAACATTAACACTTGCGCTGAAGCATCTTTTATGCTCATTTCTTGTCTTTCAGGATTTATTCTGGGTTTAATTTTGTTTATTTGATGAAAATGAACAAAAATACACACCATGGAAACATTTTTGTTTGATTTGTGTCGAGTGAGATTTTCACCTAGAACCCAAAGGGGGGGTATTGGCACTTTTCATGGAAAAATGTGAAAAATGAAATTTTCTAAAAATGTAATAAATGCCTTCTATACACCTGAAACATTCACTCTAAAACTGAAAATGGTTGCTTTTCGCAATATTTTTAGAAATTTGGGCTCTTTTAGTAACATGAACACTGGCGCTGAAGCATCTTTTATGCTCATATCTTATCTTTCAGGATTTATTCTGAGTTTTATTTTGTTTATTTGATGAAAATGAACAAGAATACACACCATGGAAACATTTTTCTTTGATTTGTGTCGAGTGAGATTTTCACTTAGAACCCATAGGGGGGGGGTATTGGCACTTTTCATGGTAAAATGTGAAAAATTAAATTTTCTAAAAATGAAATAAATGCCTTCTATACACCTCAAACATTCACTCTAAAACAGAAGATTGTGGTTTATCGCAATATTTTTAGAAATTTGGGCTATTATAGTAAGAATAACACTTGCGCTGAAGCATCTTCTATGCTCATTTCTTGTCTTTCAGGATTTATTAAGGGTTTAATTTTGTTTATTTGATGAAAATAAACAACAATACACACCATGGAAACATTTTTGTTTGATTTGTGTCGAGTGAGATTTTCACCTAGAACCCAAAGGGGGGGGTATTGGCACTTTTCACGGAAAAATGTGAAAAATTAAATTTTCTAAAAATGAAATAAATGCCTTCTATACATCTCAAACATTCACTCTAAAAATGAAAATTGTTGCTTTTCGCAATATTTTTAGAAATTTGGCTCTTATAGTAACATTAACACTTGCGCTGAAGCATCTTTTATGCTCATTTCTTGTCTTTCAGGATTTATTCTGGGTTTAATTTTGTTTATTTGATGAAAATGAACAACAATACACACCATGGAAACATTTTTGTTTTATTTGTGTCGAGTGAGATTTTCACCTAGAACCCAAAGGGGGGGGTATTGGCACTTTTCATGGAAAAATGTGAAAAATTAAATTTTCTAAAAATGAAATAAATGCCTTCTATACACCTCAAACATTCACTCCAAAAAAGAAGATTGTGGTTTTTCGCAATATTTTTAGAAATTTGGGCTCTTATAGTAAGAATAACACTTGCGCTGAAGCACCTTTTATGCTCATTTCTTGTCTTTCAGGATTTATTCTGGGTTTAATTTTGTTTATTTGAAGAAAATGAACAACAATACACATCATGGAAACATTTTTGTTTGATTTGTGTCGAGTGAGATTTTCACCTAGAACCCAAAGGGGGGGGTATTGGCACTTTTCATGGAAAAATGTGAAAAAATAAATTTTCAAAAAATGAAATAAATGCCTTCTATACACCTCAAACATTCACTCTAAAACAGAAGATTGTGGTTTTTCGCAATATTTTTAGAAATTTGGGCTCTTATAGTAAGAATTACACCTGCGCTGAAGCACCTTTTATGCTCATTTCTTGTCTTTCAGGATTTATTCTGGGTTTAATTTTGTTTATTTGATGAAAATGAACAACAATACACATAATGGAAACATTTTTGTTTGATTTGTGTCGAGTGAGATTTTCACCTAGAACCCAAAGGGTGGGGTATTGGCACTTTTCATGGAAAAATGTGAAAAAATAAATTTTCTAAAAATGAAATAAATGCCTTCTATACACCTCAAAAATTCACTCTAAAACAGAAGATTGTGGTTTTTCGCAATATTTTTAGAAATTTGGGCTCTTATAGTAAGAATAACACTTGCGCTGAAGCACCTTTTATGCTCATTTCTTGTCTTTCAGGATTTATTCTGGGTTTAATTTTGTTTATTTGATGAAAATGAACAACAATACACATCATGGAAACATTTTTGTTTGATTTGTGTCGAGTGAGATTTTCACCTAGAACCCAAAGGGGGGGGTATTGGCACTTTTCATGGAAAAATGTGAATAATTAAATTTTCTAAAAATGAAATAAATGCCTTCTATACACCTCAAACATTCACTCTAAAACAGAAGATTGTGGTTTTTCGCAATATTTTTAGAAATTTGGGCTCTTATAGTAAGAATAACACTTGCGCTGAAGCATCTTTTATGCTCATTTCTTGTCTTTCAGGATTTATTCTGGGTTTAATTTTGTTTATTTGATGAAAATGAACAACAATACACACCATGGAAACATTTTTGTTTAATTTGTGTCGAGTGAGATTTTCACCCAGAACCCAAAGGGGGGGGTATTGGCTCTTTTCATGGAAAAATGTGAAAAATGAAATTTTCTAAAAATGTAATAAATGCCTTCTATACACCTGAAACATTCACTCTAAAAATGAAAATTGTTGCTTTTCGCAATATTTTTAGAAATTTGGCTCTTATAGTAACATTAACACTTGCGCTGAAGCATCTTTTATGCTCATTTCTTGTCTTTCAGGATTTATTCTGGGTTTAATTTTGTTTATTTGATGAAAATGAACAACAATACACACCATGGAAACATTTTTGTTTGATTTGGTCCAGTGAGATTTTCACCTAGAACCCAAAGGGGGGGGTATTGGCACTTTTCATGGAAAAATGTGAAAAATTAAATTTTCTAAAAATGAAATAAATGCCTTCTATACACCTCAAACATTCACTCCAAAAAAGAAGATTGTGGTTTTTCGCAATATTTTTAGAAATTTGGGCTCTTATAGTAAGAATAACACTTGCGCTGAAGCATCTTTTATGCTCATTTCTCTATTTTTCAGGATTTATTCTGGGTTTAATTTTGTTTATTTGATGAAAATGAACAACAATGCACACCATGGAAACATTTTTGTTTGATTTGTGTCGAGTGAGATTTTCACCTAGAACCCAAAGGGGGGGTATTGGCACTTTTCATGGAAAAATGTGAAAAATTAAATTTTCTAAAAATGAAATAAATGCCTTCTATACACCTCAAACATTCACTCCAAAAAAGAAGATTATCGTTTTTCCCAATATTTTTAGAAATTTGGGCACTTATAGTAAGAATAACACTTGCGCTGAAGCATCTTTTATGCTCATTTCTTGTTTTTCAGGATTTATTCTGGGTTTAATTTTGTTTATTTGATGAAAATGAACAACAATACACACCATGGAAACATTTTTGTTTGATTTGTGTCGAGTGAGATTTTCACCTAGAACCCAAAGGGGGGGGTAAATGCACTTTTCACGGAAAAATGTGAAAAATTAAATTTTCTAAAAATGAAATAAATGCCTTCTATACACCTCAAACATTCACTCTAAAAATGAAAATTGTTGCTTTTCGCAATATTTTTAGAAATTTGGCTCTTATAGTAACATTAACACTTGCGCTGAAGCATCTTTTATGCTCATTTCTTGTCTTTCAGGATTTATTCTGGGTTTAATTTTGTTTATTTGATGAAAATGAACAACAATACACACCATGGAAACATTTTTGTTTTATTTGTGTCGAGTGAGATTTTCACCTAGAACCCAAAGGGGGGGGTATTGGCACTTTTCATGGAAAAATGTGAAAAATTAAATTTTCTAAAAATGAAATAAATGCCTTCTATACACCTCAAACATTCACTCCAAAAAAGAAGATTGTGGTTTTTCGCAATATTTTTAGAAATTTGGGCTCTTATAGTAAGAATAACACTTGCGCTGAAGCATCTTTTATGCTCATTTCTCTATTTTTCAGGATTTATTCTGGGTTTAATTTTGTTTATTTGATGAAAATGAACAACAATACACACCATGGAAACATTTTTGTTTGATTTGTGTCGAGTGAGATTTTCACCTAGAACCCAAAGGGGGGGGGGTATTGGCACTTTTCATGGAAAAATGTGAAAAATTAAATTTTCTAAAAATGAAATAAATGCTTTCTATACACCTCAAACATTCACTCTAAAAAAGAAGATTGTGGTTTTTCGAAATATTTTTAGAAATTTGGGCTCTTATAGTAAGAATAACCCTTGCGCTGAAGCATCTTTTATGCTCATTTCTTGTCTTTCAGGATTTATTCTGGGTTTAATTTTGTTTATTTGATGAAAATGAACAACAATACACACCATGGAAACATTTTTGTTTGATTTGTGTCGTTTGAGATTTTTACCTAGAACCCAAAGGGGGGGGTATTGGCACTTTTCATGGAAAAATGTGAAAAATTAAATTTTCTAAAAATGAAATAAATGCCTTCTATACACCTCAAACATTCACTCCAAAAAAGAAGATTGTGGTTTTTCGCAATATTTTTAGAAATTTGGGCTCTTTTAGTAACATTAACACTTGCGCTGAAGCATCTTTTATGCTCATTTCTTGTCTTTCAGGATTTATTCTGGGTTTAATTTTGTTTATTTGATGAAAATGAACAACAATACACACCATGGAAACATTTTTGTTTTATTTGTGTCGAGTGAGATTTTCACCTAGAACCCAAAGGGGGGGGTATTGGCACTTTTCATGGAAAAATGTGAAAAATTAAATTTTCTAAAAATGAAATAAATGCCTTCTATACACCTCAAACATTCACTCCAAAAAAGAAGATTGTGGTTTTTCGCAATATTTTTAGAAATTTGGGCTCTTATAGTAAGAATAACACTTGCGCTGAAGCATCTTTTATGCTCATTTCTCTATTTTTCAGGATTTATTCTGGGTTTAATTTTGTTTATTTGATGAAAATGAACAACAATACACACCATGGAAACATTTTTGTTTGATTTGTGTCGAGTGAGATTTTCACCTAGAACCCAAAGGGGGGGGGGTATTGGCACTTTTCATGGAAAAATGTGAAAAATTAAATTTTCTAAAAATGAAATAAATGCTTTCTATACACCTCAAACATTCACTCTAAAAAAGAAGATTGTGGTTTTTCGAAATATTTTTAGAAATTTGGGCTCTTATAGTAAGAATAACCCTTGCGCTGAAGCATCTTTTATGCTCATTTCTTGTCTTTCAGGATTTATTCTGGGTTTAATTTTGTTTATTTGATGAAAATGAACAACAATACACACCATGGAAACATTTTTGTTTGATTTGTGTCGTTTGAGATTTTTACCTAGAACCCAAAGGGGGGGGTATTGGCACTTTTCATGGAAAAATGTGAAAAATTAAATTTTCTAAAAATGAAATAAATGCCTTCTATACACCTCAAACATTCACTCCAAAAAAGAAGATTGTGGTTTTTCGCAATATTTTTAGAAATTTGGGCTCTTTTAGTAACATTAACACTTGCGCTGAAGCATCTTTTATGCTCATTTCTTGTCCTTCAGGATTTATTCTGGGTTTTTTTTTGTTTATTTGATGAAAATGAACAAGAATACACACAATGGAAAAATTTTTGTTTGATTTGTGTCGAGTGAGATTTTCACCTAGAACCCAAAGGGGGGGGGTAATGGCACTTTTCATGGAAAAATGTGAAAAATTAAATTTTCTAAAAATGAAATAAATGCCTTCTATACACCTCAAACATTCACTCCAAAAAAGAAGATTGTGGTTTTTCGCAATATTTTTAGAAATTTGGGCTCTTTTAGTAACATTAACACTTGCGCTGAAGCATCTTTTGTGCTCATTTCTTGTCTTTCAGGATTTATTCTGGGTTTAATTTTGTTTATTTGATGAAAATGAACAACAATACACACCATTGAAACATTTTTGTTTGATTTGTGTCGAGTGGGATTTTCACCTAGAACCCAAAGGGGGGGGTATTGGCACTTTTCATGGAAAAATGTGAAAAATTAAATTTTCTAAAAATGAAATAAATGCCTTCTATGCACCTCAAACATTCACTCCAAAAAAGAAGATTGTGGTTTTTCGCAATATTTTTAGAAATTTGGGCTCTTAAAGTAAGAATAACACTTGCGCTGAAGCATCTTTTATGCTCATTTCTCTATTTTTCTGGAATTATTCTGGGTTTAATTTTGTTTATTTGATGAAAATGAACAACAATACACACCATGGAAACATTTTTGTTTGATTTGTGTCGAGTGAGATTTTCACCTAGAACCCAAAGGGGGGGTACTGGCACTTTTCATGGAAAAATGTGAAAAAATAAATTTTCTAAAAATGAAATAAATGCCTTCTATACACCTCAAACATTCACTCTAAAACAGAAGATTGTGGTTTTTCGCAATATTTTTAGAAATTTGGGCTCTTATATTAAGAATAACACTTGCGCTGAAGCACCTTTAATGCTCATTTCTTGTCTTTCAGGATTTATTCTGGGTTTTATTTTGTTTATTTGATGAAAATGAACAAGAATACACACCATGGAAACATTTTTGTTTGATTAGTGTCGAGTGAGATTTTCACCTAGAACCCAAAGGGGGGGGTATTGGCACTTTTCATGGAAAAATGTGAAAAATTAAATTTTCTAAAAATGTAATAAATGCCTTCTATACACCTGAAACATTCACTCTAAAACTGAAAATTGTTGCTTTTCGCAATATTTTTAGAAATTTGGGCTCTTTTAGTAACATGAACACTTGTGCTGAAGCATCTTTTATGCTCATATCTTATCTTTCAGGATTTATTCTGAGTTTTATTTTGTTTATTTGATGAAAATGAACATGAAGAGACATCATGGAAACATTTTTGTTTGATTTGTGTCGAGTGAGATTTTCACCTAGAACCCAAAGGGGGGGGTATTGGCACTTTTCATGGAAAAATGTGAAAAATTAAATTTTCTAAAAATGAAATAAATGCCTTCTATGCACCTCAAACATTCACTCCAAAAAAGAAGATTGTGGTTTTTCGCAATATTTTTAGAAATTTGGGCTCTTTTAGCAAGAATAAAACTTGCGCTGAAGCATCTTTTATGCTCATTTCTTGTTTTTCAGGATTTATTCTGGGTTTAATTTTGTTTATTTGATGAAAATGAACAACAATACACACCATGGAAACATTTTTGTTTGATTTGTGTCGAGTGAGATTTTCACCTAGAACCCAAAGGGGGGGGTATTGGCACTTTTCACGGAAAAATGTGAAAAATTAAATTTTCTAAAAATGAAATAAATGCCTTCTATACAACTCAAACATTCACTCTAAAAATGAAAATTGTTGCTTTTCGCAATATTTTTAGAAATTTGGCTCTTATAGTAACATTAACACTTGCGCTGAAGCATCTTTTATGCTCATTTCTTGTCTTTCAGGATAGATTCTGGGTTTAATTTTGTTTATTTGATGAAAATGAACAACAATACACACCATGGAAACATTTTTGTTTGATTTGTGTCGAGTGAGATTTTCACCTAGAACCCAAAGGGGGGGGTATTGGCACTTTTCATGAAAAAATGTGAAAAATGAAATTTTCTAAAAATGTAATAAATGCCTTCTATACACCTGAAACATTCACTCTAAAACTGAAAATTGTTGCTTTTCGCAATATTTTTAGAAATTTGGGCTCTTTTAGTAACATGAACACTTGCGCTGAAGCATCTTTTATGCTCATATCTTATCTTTCAGGATTTATTCTGGGTTTATTTTGTTTATTTGATGAAAATGAACAAGAATACACACCATGGAAACATTTTTGTTTGATTTGTGTCGAGTGAGATTTTCACCTAGAACCCAAAGGGGGGGGTATTGGCACTTTTCATGGAAAAATGTGAAAAATTAAATTTTCTAAAAATGAAATAAATGCCTTCTATACACCTCAAACATTCACTCTAAAACAGAAGATTGTGGTTTATCGCAATATTTTTAGAAATTTGGGCTATTATAGTAAGAATAACACTTGCGCTGAAGCATCTTTTATGCTCATTTCTTGTCTTTCAGGATTTATTCTGGGTTTAATTTTGTTTATTTGATGAAAATAAACAACAATACACACCATGGAAACATTTTTGTTTGATTTGTGTCGAGTGAGATTTTCACCTAGAACCCAAAGGGGGGGGTATTGGCACTTTTCACGGAAAAATGTAAAAAATTAAATTTTCTAAAAATGAAATAAATGCCTTCTATACACCTCAAACATTCACTCTAAAAATGAAAATTGTTGCTTTTCGCAATATTTTTAGAAATTTGGCTCTTATAGTAACATTAACACTTGCGCTGAAGCATCTTTTATGCTCATTTCTTGTCTTTCAGGATTTATTCTGGGTTTAATTTTGTTTATTTGATGAAAATGAACAACAATACACACCATGGAAACATTTTTGTTTTATTTGTGTCGAGTGAGATTTTCACCTAGAACCCAAAGGGGGGGGGTATTGGCACTTTTCATGGAAAAATGTGAAAAATTAAATTTTCTAAAAATGAAATAAATGCCTTCTATACACCTCAAACATTCACTCCAAAAAAGAAGATTGTGGTTTTTCGCAATATTTTTAGAAATTTGGGCTCTTATAGTAAGAATAACACTTGCGCTGAAGCATCTTTTATGCTAATTTCTCTATTTTTCAGGATTTATTCTGGTTTAATTTTGTTTATTTGATGAAAATGAACAACAATACACACCTTGGAAACATTTTTGTTTGATTTGTGTCGAGTGAGATTTTCACCTAGAACCCAAAGGGGGGGGTATTGGCACTTTTCATGGAAAAATGTGAAAAATTAAATTTTCTAAAAATGTAATAAATGCCTTCTATACACCTGAAACATTCACTCTAAAACTGAAAATTGTTGCTTTTCGCAATATTTTTAGAAATTTGGGCTCTTAAATAACATGAACACTTGCGCTGAAGCATCTTTTATGCTCATATCTTATCTTTCAGGATTTATTCTGAGTTTTATTTTGTTTATTTGATGAAAATGAACAAGAATACACACCATGGAAACATTTTTGTTTGATTTGTGTCGAGTGAGATTTTCACCTAGAACCCAAAGGGGGGGGTATTGGCAGTTTTCATGGAAAAAAGAGAAAAATTAAATTTTCTAAAAATGAAATAAATGCCTTCTATACACCTCAAACATTCACTCCAAAAAAGAAGATTGTGGTTTTTCGCAATATTTTTAGAAATTTGGGCTATTATAGTAAGAATAACACTTGCGCTGAAGCATCTTTTATGCTCATTTCTTGTCTTTCAGGATTTATTCTGGGTTTAATTTTGTTTATTTGATGAAAATAAACAACAATACACACCATGGAAACATTTTTGTTTGATTTGTGTCGAGTGAGATTTTCACCTAGAACCCAAAGGGGGGGGTATTGGCACTTTTCACGGAAAAATGTAAAAAATTAAATTTTCTAAAAATGAAATAAATGCCTTCTATACACCTCAAACATTCACTCTAAAAATGAAAATTGTTGCTTTTCGCAATATTTTTAGAAATTTGGCTCTTATAGTAACATTAACACTTGCGCTGAAGCATCTTTTATGCTCATTTCTTGTCTTTCAGGATTTATTCTGGGTTTAATTTTGTTTATTTGATGAAAATGAACAACAATACACACCATGGAAACATTTTTGTTTTATTTGTGTCGAGTGAGATTTTCACCTAGAACCCAAAGGGGGGGGGTATTGGCACTTTTCATGGAAAAATGTGAAAAATTAAATTTTCTAAAAATGAAATAAATGCCTTCTATACACCTCAAACATTCACTCCAAAAAAGAAGATTGTGGTTTTTCGCAATATTTTTAGAAATTTGGGCTCTTATAGTAAGAATAACACTTGCGCTGAAGCATCTTTTATGCTAATTTCTCTATTTTTCAGGATTTATTCTGGTTTAATTTTGTTTATTTGATGAAAATGAACAACAATACACACCTTGGAAACATTTTTGTTTGATTTGTGTCGAGTGAGATTTTCACCTAGAACCCAAAGGGGGGGGTATTGGCACTTTTCATGGAAAAATGTGAAAAATTAAATTTTCTAAAAATGTAATAAATGCCTTCTATACACCTGAAACATTCACTCTAAAACTGAAAATTGTTGCTTTTCGCAATATTTTTAGAAATTTGGGCTCTTAAATAACATGAACACTTGCGCTGAAGCATCTTTTATGCTCATATCTTATCTTTCAGGATTTATTCTGAGTTTTATTTTGTTTATTTGATGAAAATGAACAAGAATACACACCATGGAAACATTTTTGTTTGATTTGTGTCGAGTGAGATTTTCACCTAGAACCCAAAGGGGGGGGTATTGGCAGTTTTCATGGAAAAAAGAGAAAAATTAAATTTTCTAAAAATGAAATAAATGCCTTCTATACACCTCAAACATTCACTCCAAAAAAGAAGATTGTGGTTTTTCGCAATATTTTTAGAAATTTGGGCTCTTATAGTAAAAATAACACTTGCGCTGAAGCATCTTTTATGCTCATTTCTTGTCTTTCAGGATTTATTCTGGGTTTAATTTTGTTTATTTGATGAAAATGAACAACAATACACACCATGGAAAAATTTTTGTTTGATTTGTGTCGAGTGAGATTTTCACCCAGAACCCAAAGGGGGGGGTATTGGCACTTTTCATGGAAAAATGTGAAAAATGAAATTTTCTAAAAATGTAATAAATGCCTTCTATACACCTGAAACATTCACTCTAAAACTGAAAATTGTTGCTTTTCGCAATATTTTTAGAAATTTGGGCTCTTTTAGTAACATGAACACTTGCGCTGAAGCATCTTTTATGCTCATATCTTATCTTTCAGGATTTATTCTGAGTTTTATTTTGTTTATTTGATGAAAATGAACGAAAATACACACCATGGAAACATTTTTGTTTGATTTGTGTCGAGTGAGATTTTCACCTAGAACCCAAAGGGGGGGTATTGGCACTTTTCATGGAAAAATGTGAAAAATTAAATTTTCTAAAAATGTAATAAATGCCTTCTATACACCTGAAACATTCACTCTAAAACTGAAAATTGTTGCTTTTCGCAATATTTTTAGAAATTTGGGCACTTTTAGTAACATGAACACTTACGCTGAAGCATCTTTTATGCTCATATCTTATCTTTCAGGATTTATTCTGGGTTTAATTTTGTTTATTTGATGAAAATGAACAACAGTACACACCATGGAAACATTTTTGTTTGATTTGTGTCGAGTGAGATTTTCACCTAGAACCCAAAGGGGGGTATTGGCACTTTTCATGGAAAAATGTGAAAAATTAAATTTTCTAAAAATGTAATAAATGCCTTCTATACACCTGAAACATTCACTCTAAAACTGAAAATTGTTGCTTTTCGCAATATTTTTAGAAATTTGGGCTCTTTTAGTAACATGAACACTTGCGCTGAAGAATCTTTTATGCTCATATCTTATCTTTCAGGATTTATTCTGGGTTTAATTTTGTTTATTTGATGAAAATGAACAAGAATACACACCATGGAAACATTTTTGTTTGATTTGTGTCGAGTGAGATTTTCACCTAGAACCCAAAGGGGGGGGTATTGGCACTTTTCATGGAAAAATGTGAAAACTTAAATTTTCCAAAAATGTAATAAATGCCTTCTATACACCTGAAACATCCACTTTAAAACTGAAAATTGTTGCTTTTCGCAATATTTTTAGAAATTTGGGCTCTTTCAGTAACATGAACACTTGCGCTGAAGCATCTTTTATGCTCATATCTTATCTTTCAGGATTTATTCTGAGTTTTATTTTGTTTATTTGATGAAAATGAACAAGAATACACACCATGGAAACATTTTTGTTTGATTTGTGTCGAGTGAGATTTTCACCTAGAACCCAAAGGGGTATTGGCACTTTTCATGGAAAAATGTGAAAAATTAAATTTTCAAAAAATGAAATAAATGCCTTCTATACACCTCAAACATTCACTCCAAAAAAGAAGATTGTGGTTTTTCGCAAATTTTTTAGAAATTTGGGCTCTTTTAGTAACATTAACACTTGCGCTGAAGCATCTTTTATGCTCATTTCTTGTTTTTCAGGATTTATTCTGGGTTTAATTTTGTTTATTTGATGAAAATGAACAACAATACACACCATGGAAACATTTTTGTTTGATTTGTGTCGAGTGAGATTTTCACCTAGAACCCAAAGGGGGGGGTATTGGCACTTTTCACGGAAAAATGTGAAAAATTAAATTTTCTAAAAATGAAATAAATACCTTCTTTACACCTCAAACATTCACTCTAAAAATGAAAATTGTTGCTTTTCGCAATATTTTTAGAAATTTGGCTCTTATAGTAACATTAACACTTGCGCTGAAGCATCTTTTATGCTTATTTCTTGTCTTTCAGGATTTATTCTGGGTTTAATTTTGTTTATTTGATGAAAATGAACAACAATACACACCATGGAAACATTTTTGTTTGATTAGTGTCGAGTGAGATTTTCACCTAGAACCCAAAGGGGGGGGTATTGGCACTTTTCATGGAAAAATGTGAAAAATGAAATTTTCTAAAAATGTAATAAATGCCTTCTATACACCTGAAACATTCACTCTAAAACTGAAAATTGTTGCTTTTCGCAATATTTTTAGAAATTTGGGCACTTTTAGTAACATGAACACTTACGCTGAAGCATCTTTTATGCTCATATCTTATCTTTCAGGATTTATTCTGGGTTTAATTTTTTTTATTTGATGAAAATGAACAACAATACACACCATGGAAACATTTTTGTTTGATTTGTGTCGAGTGAGATTTTCACCTAGAACCCAAAGGGGGGGGTATTGGCACTTTTCATGGAAAAATGTGAAAAATTAAATTTTCTAAAAATGAAATAAATGCCTTCTATACACCTCAAACATTCACTCTAAAACAGAAGATTGTGGTTTTTCGCAATATTTTTAGAAATTTGGGCTCTTATAGTAAGACAAACACTTGCGCTGAAGCATCTTTTATGCTCATTTCTTGTCTTTCAGGATTTATTCTGGGTTTTATTTTGTTTTTTTGATGAAAATGAACAACAATACACACAATGGAAACATTTTTGTTTGATTTGTGTCGAGTGACATTTTCACCTAGAACCCAAAGGGGGGGGTATCGGCACTTTTCATAGAAAAATGTGAAAAATTAAATTTTCTAAAAATGTAATAAATGCCTTCTATACACCTGAAACATTCACTCTAAAACTGAAAATTGTTGCTTTTCGCAATATTTTTAGAAATTTGGGCTCTTTTAGTAACATGAACACTTGCGCTGAAGAATCTTTTATGCTCATATCTTATCTTTCAGGATTTATTCTGAGTTTTATTTTGTTTATTTGATGAAAATGAACAAGAATACACACCATGGAAACATTTTTGTTTGATTTGTGTCGAGTGAGATTTTCACCTAGAACCCAAAGGTATTGGCACTTTTCACGGAAAAATGTGAAAAATTAAATTTTCTAAAAATGTAATAAATGCCTTCTATACACCTCAAACATTCACTCTAAAAATGAAAATTGTTGTTTTTTGCAATATTTTTAGAAATTTGGCTCTTATAGTAACATTAACACTTGCGCTGAAGCATCTTTTATGCTCATTTCTTGTCTTTCAGGATTTATTCTGGGTTTAATTTTGTTTATTTGATGAAAATGAACAACAATACACACCATGGAAACATTTTTGTTTGATTTGTGTCGAGTGAGATTTTCACCTAGAACCCAAAGGGGGGGGTATTGGCACTTTTCATGGAAAAATATGAAAAATTAAAATTTCTAAAAATGAAAGAAATGCCTTCTATACACCTCAAACATTCACTCTAAAACAGAAGATTGTGGTTTATCGCAATATTTTTAGAAATTTGGGCTATTATAGTAAGAATAACACTTGCGCTGAAGCATCTTTTATGCTCATTTCTTGTTTTTCAGGATTTATTCTGGGTTTAATTTTGTTTATTTGATGAAAATGAACAACAATACACACCATGGAAACATTTTTGTTTGATTTGTGTCGAGTGAGATTTTCACCTAGAACCCAAAGGGGGGGGTTCTAGGTGAAAAATGTGAAAAATTAAATTTTCTAAAAATGAAATAAATGCCTTCTATACACCTCAAACATTCACTCTAAAACAGAAGATTGTGGTTTATCGCAACATTTTTAGAAATTTGGGCTATTATAGTAAGAATAACACTTGCGCTGAAGCATCTTTTATGCTCATTTCTTGTCTTTCAGGATTTATTCTGGGTTTAATTTTGTTTATTTGATGAAAATGAACAACAATACACGCCATGGAAACATTTTTGTTTGATTTGTGTCGAGTGAGATTTTCACCTAGAACCCAAAGGGGGGGTATTGGCACTTTTCATGGAAAAATGAGAAAAATTAAATTTTCTAAAAATGAAATAAATGCCTTCTATACACCTCAAACATTCACTCTAAAACAGAAGATTGTGGTTTTTCGCAATATTTTTAGAAATTTGGGCTCTTTTAGTAACATGAACACTTGCGCTGAAGCATCATTATGCTCATATCTTATCTTTCAGGATTTATTCTGTTTTATTTTGTTTATTTGATGAAAATGAACAAGAATACACACAATGGAAACATTTTTGTTTGATTTGTGTCGAGTGACATTTTCACCTAGAACCCAAAGGGGGGGGTATCGGCACTTTTCATAGAAAAATGAGAAAAATTAAATTTTCTAAAAATGTAATAAATGCCTTCTATACACCTGAAACATTCACTCAAAAACTGAAAATTGTTGCTTTTCGCAATATTTTTAGAAATTTGGGCTCTTTTAGTAACATGAACACTTGCGCTGAAGAATCTTTTATGCTCATATCTTATCTTTCAGGATTTATTCTGAGTTTTATTTTGTTTATTTGATGAAAATGAACAAGAATACACACCATGGAAACATTTTTGTTTGATTTGTGTCGAGTGAGATTTTCACCTAGATCCCAAAGGTATTGGCACTTTTCATGGAAAAATGTGAAAAATTAAATTTTCTAAAAATGTAATAAATGCCTTCTATACACCTCAAACATTCACTCCAAAAAAGAAGATTGTGGTTTTTCGCAATATTTTTAGAAATTTGGGCTCTTATAGTAAGAATAACACTTGCGCTGAAGCATCTTTTATGCTCATTTCTTGTTTTTCAGGATTTATTCTGGGTTTAATTTTGTTTATTTGATGAAAATGAACAACAATACACACCATGGAAACATTTTTGTTTGATTTGTGTCGAGTGAGATTTTCACCTAGAACCCAAAGGGGGGGGTATTGGCACTTTTCACGGAAAAATGTGAAAAATTAAATTTTCTAAAAATGAAATAAATGCCTTCTATACACCTCAAACATTCACTCTAAAAATGAAAATTGTTGCTTTTTGCAATATTTTTAGAAATTTGGCTCTTATAGTAACATTAACACTTGCGCTGAAGTATCTTTTATGCTCATTTCTTGTCTTTCAGGATTTATTCTGGGTTTAATTTTTTTTATTTGATGAAAATGAACAACAATACACACCATGGAAACATTTTTGTTTGATTTGTGTCGAGTGAGATTTTCACCTAGAACCCAAAGGGGGGGGTATTGGCACTTTTCACGGAAAAATGTGAAAAATTAAATTTTCTAAAAATGAAATAAATGCCTTCTATACACCTCAAACATTCACTCTAAAAATGAAAATTGTTGCTTTTTGCAATATTTTTAGAAATTTGGCTCTTAAAGTAACATTAACACTTGCGCTGAAGCATCTTTTATGCTCATTTCTTGTCTTTCAGGATTTATTCTGGGTTTAATTTTGTTTATTTGATGAAAATGAACAACAATACACACCATGGAAACATTTTTGTTTGATTTGTGTCGAGTGAGATTTTCACCTAGAACCCAAAGGGGGGGGGTATTGGCACTTTTCATGGAAAAATGTGAAAAATTAAATTTTCTAAAAATGAAATAAATGCCTTCTATACACCTCAAACATTCACTCCAAAAAAGAAGATTGTGGTTTTTCGCAATATTTTTAGAAATTTGGGCTCTTATAGTAAGAATATAACTTGCGCTGAAGCATCTTTTATGCTCATTTCTAGTTTTTCAGGATTTATTCTGGTTTAATTTTGTTTATTTGATGAAAATGAACAAGAATACACACCATGGAAACATTTTTGTTTGATTTGTGTCGAGTGAGATTTTCACCTAGAACCCAAAGGGGGGGGTTCTAGGTGAAAAATGTGAAAAATTAAATTTTCTAAAAATGAAATAAATGCCTTCTATACACCTCAAACATTCACTCTAAAACAGAAGATTGTGGTTTATCGCAATATTTTTAGAAATTTGGGCTATTATAGTAAGAATAACACTTGCGCTGAAGCATCTTTTATGCTCATTTCTTGTCTTTCAGGATTTATTCTGGGTTTAATTTTGTTTATTTGATGAAAATGAACAACAATACACGCCATGGAAACATTTTTGTTTGATTTGTGTCGAGTGAGATTTTCACCTAGAACCCAAAGGGGGGGTATTGGCACTTTTCATGGAAAAATGAGAAAAATTAAATTTTCTAAAAATGAAATAAATGCCTTCTATACACCTCAAACATTCACTCTAAAACAGAAGATTGTGGTTTTTCGCAATATTTTTAGAAATTTGGGCTCTTTTAGTAACATGAACACTTGCGCTGAAGCATCATTATGCTCATATCTTATCTTTCAGGATTTATTCTGAGTTTTATTTTGTTTATTTGATGAAAATGAACAAGAATACACACAATGGAAACATTTTTGTTTGATTTGTGTCGAGTGACATTTTCACCTAGAACCCAAAGGGGGGGGTATAGGCACTTTTCATGGAAAAATGTGAAAAATTAAATATTCTAAAAATGAAATAAATGCCTTCTATACACCTCAAACATTCACTCCAAAAAAGAAGATTGTGGTTTTTCGCAATATTTTTAGAAATTTGGGCTCTTATAGTAAGAATATAACTTGCGCTGAAGCATCTTTTATGCTCATTTCTAGTTTTTCAGGATTTATTCTGGGTTTAATTTTGTTTATTTGATGAAAATGAACAAGAATACACACCATGGAAACATTTTTGTTTGATTTGTGTCGAGTGAGATTTTCACCTAGAACCCAAAGGGGGGGGTATTGGCACTTTTCACGGAAAAATGTGAAAAATGAAATTTTCTAAAAATGTAATAAATGCCTTCTATACACCTGAAACATTCACTCTAAAACTGAAAATTGTTGCTTTTCGCAATATTTTTAGAAATTTGGGCACTTTTAGTAACATGAACACTTACGCTGAAGCATCTTTTATGCTCATATCTTATCTTTCAGGATTTATTCTGGGTTTAATTTTTTTTATTTGATGAAAATGAACAACAATACACACCATGGAAACATTTTTGTTTGATTTGTGTCGAGTGAGATTTTCACCTAGAACCCAAAGGGGGGGTATTGGCACTTTTCATGGAAAAATGAGAAAAATTAAATTTTCTAAAAATGAAATAAATGCCTTCTATACACCTCAAACATTCACTCTAAAACAGAAGATTGTGGTTTTTCGCAATATTTTTAGAAATTTGGGCTCTTTTAGTAACATGAACACTTGCGCTGAAGCATCATTATGCTCATATCTTATCTTTCAGGATTTATTCTGTTTTATTTTGTTTATTTGATGAAAATGAACAAGAATACACACAATGGAAACATTTTTGTTTGATTTGTGTCGAGTGACATTTTCACCTAGAACCCAAAGGGGGGGGTATCGGCACTTTTCATAGAAAAATGAGAAAAATTAAATTTTCTAAAAATGTAATAAATGCCTTCTATACACCTGAAACATTCACTCAAAAACTGAAAATTGTTGCTTTTCGCAATATTTTTAGAAATTTGGGCTCTTTTAGTAACATGAACACTTGCGCTGAAGAATCTTTTATGCTCATATCTTATCTTTCAGGATTTATTCTGAGTTTTATTTTGTTTATTTGATGAAAATGAACAAGAATACACACCATGGAAACATTTTTGTTTGATTTGTGTCGAGTGAGATTTTCACCTAGATCCCAAAGGTATTGGCACTTTTCATGGAAAAATGTGAAAAATTAAATTTTCTAAAAATGTAATAAATGCCTTCTATACACCTCAAACATTCACTCCAAAAAAGAAGATTGTGGTTTTTCGCAATATTTTTAGAAATTTGGGCTCTTATAGTAAGAATAACACTTGCGCTGAAGCATCTTTTATGCTCATTTCTTGTTTTTCAGGATTTATTCTGGGTTTAATTTTGTTTATTTGATGAAAATGAACAACAATACACACCATGGAAACATTTTTGTTTGATTTGTGTCGAGTGAGATTTCACCTAGAACCCAAAGGGGGGGGTATTGGCACTTTTCACGGAAAAATGTGAAAAATTAAATTTTCTAAAAATGAAATAAATGCCTTCTATACACCTCAAACATTCACTCTAAAAATGAAAATTGTTGCTTTTTGCAATATTTTTAGAAATTTGGCTCTTATAGTAACATTAACACTTGCGCTGAAGTATCTTTTATGCTCATTTCTTGTCTTTCAGGATTTATTCTGGGTTTAATTTTTTTTATTTGATGAAAATGAACAACAATACACACCATGGAAACATTTTTGTTTGATTTGTGTCGAGTGAGATTTTCACCTAGAACCCAAAGGGGGGGGTATTGGCACTTTTCACGGAAAAATGTGAAAAATTAAATTTTCTAAAAATGAAATAAATGCCTTCTATACACCTCAAACATTCACTCTAAAATGAAAATTGTTGCTTTTTGCAATATTTTTAGAAATTTGGCTCTTAAGTAACATTAACCACTTGCGCTGAAGCATCTTTTATGCTCATTTCTTGTCTTTCAGGATTTATTCTGGGTTTTATTTTGTTTATTTGATGAAAATGAACAACAATACACACCATGGAAACATTTTTGTTTGATTTGTGTCGAGTGAGATTTTCACTTAGAACCCATAGGGGGGGGGTATTGGCACTTTTCATGGTAAAATGTGAAAAATTAAATTTTCTAAAAATGAAATAAATGCCTTCTATACACCTCAAACATTCACTCTAAAACAGAAGATTGTGGTTTTTCGCAATATTTTTAGAAATTTGGGCTCTTATAGTAAGACAAACACTTGCGCTGAAGCATCTTTTATGCTCATTTCTTGTCTTCAGGATTTATTCTGGGTTTTATTTTGTTTATTTGATGAAAATGAACAACAATACACACCATGGAAACATTTTTGTTTGATTTGTGTCGAGTGAGATTTTCACCTAGAACCCAAAGGGGGGGGTATTGGCACTTTTCATGGAAAAATGTGAAAAATTAAATTTTCTAAAAATGAAATAAATGCCTTCTATACACCTCAAACATTCACTCTAAAACAGAAGATTGTGGTTTTTCGCAATATTTTTAGAAATTTGGGCTCTTATAGTAAGACAAACACTTGCGCTGAAGCATCTTTTATGCTCATTTCTTGTCTTTCAGGATTTATTCTGGGTTTTATTTTGTTTATTTGATGAAAATGAACAACAATACACACAATGGAAACATTTTTGTTTGATTTGTGTCGAGTGACATTTTCACCTAGAACCCAAAGGGGGGGGGTATCGGCACTTTTCATAGAAAAATGTGAAAAATTAAATTTTCTAAAAATGTAATAAATGCCTTCTATACACCTGAAACATTCACTCTAAAACTGAAAATTGTTGCTTTTCGCAATATTTTTAGAAATTTGGGCTCTTTTAGTAACATGAACACTTGCGCTGAAGAATCTTTTATGCTCATATCTTATCTTTCAGGATTTATTCTGAGTTTTATTTTGTTTATTTGATGAAAATGAACAAGAATACACACCATGGAAACATTTTTGTTTGATTTGTGTCGAGTGAGATTTTCACCTAAACCCAAAGGTATTGGCACTTTTCACGGAAAAATGTGAAAAATTAAATTTTCTAAAAATGTAATAAATGCCTTCTATACACCTCAAACATTCACTCTAAAAATGAAAATTGTTGTTTTTTGCAATATTTTTAGAAATTTGGCTCTTATAGTAACATTAACACTTGCGCTGAAGCATCTTTTATGCTCATTTCTTGTCTTTCAGGATTTATTCTGGGTTTAATTTTGTTTATTTGATGAAAATGAACAACAATACACACCATGGAAACATTTTTGTTTGATTTGTGTCGAGTGAGATTTTCACCTAGAACCCAAAGGGGGGGGTATTGGCACTTTTCATGGAAAAATGTGAAAAATTAAAATTTCTAAAAATGAAAGAAATGCCTTCTATACACCTCAAACATTCACTCTAAAACAGAAGATTGTGGTTTATCGCAATATTTTTAGAAATTTGGGCTATTATAGTAAGAATAACACTTGCGCTGAAGCATCTTTTATGCTCATTTCTTGTTTTTCAGGATTTATTCTGGGTTTAATTTTGTTTATTTGATGAAAATGAACAACAATACACACCATGGAAACATTTTTGTTTGATTTGTGTCGAGTGAGATTTTCACCTAGAACCCAAAGGGGGGGGTTCTAGGTGAAAAATGTGAAAAATTAAATTTTCTAAAAATGAAATAAATGCCTTCTATACACCTCAAACATTCACTCTAAAACAGAAGATTGTGGTTTATCGCAATATTTTTAGAAATTTGGGCTATTATAGTAAGAATAACACTTGCGCTGAAGCATCTTTTATGCTCATTTCTTGTCTTTCAGGATTTATTCTGGGTTTAATTTTGTTTATTTGATGAAAATGAACAACAATACACGCCATGGAAACATTTTTGTTTGATTTGTGTCGAGTGAGATTTTCACCTAGAACCCAAAGGGGGGGTATTGGCACTTTTCATGGAAAAATGAGAAAAATTAAATTTTCTAAAAATGAAATAAATGCCTTCTATACACCTCAAACATTCACTCTAAAACAGAAGATTGTGGTTTTTCGCAATATTTTTAGAAATTTGGGCTCTTTTAGTAACATGAACACTTGCGCTGAAGCATCATTATGCTCATATCTTATCTTTCAGGATTTATTCTGTTTTATTTTGTTTATTTGATGAAAATGAACAAGAATACACACAATGGAAACATTTTTGTTTGATTTGTGGCGAGTGACATTTTCACCTAGAACCCAAAGGGGGGGGTATCGGCACTTTTCATAGAAAAATGAGAAAAATTAAATTTTCTAAAAATGTAATAAATGCCTTCTATACACCTGAAACATTCACTCAAAAACTGAAAATTGTTGCTTTTCGCAATATTTTTAGAAATTTGGGCTCTTTTAGTAACATGAACACTTGCGCTGAAGAATCTTTTATGCTCATATCTTATCTTTCAGGATTTATTCTGAGTTTTTTTTTGTTTATTTGATGAAAATGAACAAGAATACACACCATGGAAACATTTTTGTTTGATTTGTGTCGAGTGAGATTTTCACCTAGATCCCAAAGGTATTGGCACTTTTCATGGAAAAATGTGAAAAATTAAATTTTCTAAAAATGTAATAAATGCCTTCTATACACCTCAAACATTCACTCCAAAAAAGAAGATTGTGGTTTTTCGCAATATTTTTAGAAATTTGGGCTCTTATAGTAAGAATAACACTTGCGCTGAAGCATCTTTTATGCTCATTTCTTGTTTTTCAGGATTTATTCTGGGTTTAATTTTGTTTATTTGATGAAAATGAACAACAATACACACCATGGAAACATTTTTGTTTGATTTGTGTCGAGTGAGATTTTCACCTAGAACCCAAAGGGGGGGGTATTGGCACTTTTCACGGAAAAATGTGAAAAATTAAATTTTCTAAAAATGAAATAAATGCCTTCTATACACCTCAAACATTCACTCTAAAAATGAAAATTGTTGCTTTTTGCAATATTTTTAGAAATTTGGCTCTTATAGTAACATTAACACTTGCGCTGAAGTATCTTTTATGCTCATTTCTTGTCTTTCAGGATTTATTCTGGGTTTAATTTTTTTTATTTGATGAAAATGAACAACAATACACACCATGGAAACATTTTTGTTTGATTTGTGTCGAGTGAGATTTTCACCTAGAACCCAAAGGGGGGGGTATTGGCACTTTTCACGGAAAAATGTGAAAAATTAAATTTTCTAAAAATGAAATAAATGCCTTCTATACACCTCAAACATTCACTCTAAAAATGAAAATTGTTGCTTTTTGCAATATTTTTAGAAATTTGGCTCTTAAAGTAACATTAACACTTGCGCTGAAGCATCTTTTATGCTCATTTCTTGTCTTTCAGGATTTATTCTGGGTTTTATTTTGTTTATTTGATGAAAATGAACAACAATACACACCATGGAAACATTTTTGTTTGATTTGTGTCGAGTGAGATTTTCACCTAGAACCCAAAGGGGGGGGGGTATTGGCACTTTTCATGGAAAAATGTGAAAAATTAAATTTTCTAAAAATGAAATAAATGCCTTCTATACACCTCAAACATTCACTCCAAAAAAGAAGATTGTGGTTTTTCGCAATATTTTTAGAAATTTGGGCTCTTATAGTAAGAATATAACTTGCGCTGAAGCATCTTTTATGCTCATTTCTAGTTTTTCAGGATTTATTCTGGGTTTAATTTTGTTTATTTGATGAAAATGAACAAGAATACACACCATGGAAACATTTTTGTTTGATTTGTGTCGAGTGAGATTTTCACCTAGAACCCAAAGGGGGGGGGTCTAGGTGAAAAATGTGAAAAATTAAATTTTCTAAAAATGAAATAAATGCCTTCTATACACCTCAAACATTCACTCTAAAACAGAAGATTGTGGTTTATCGCAATATTTTTAGAAATTTGGGCTATTATAGTAAGAATAACACTTGCGCTGAAGCATCTTTTATGCTCATTTCTTGTCTTTCAGGATTTATTCTGGGTTTAATTTTGTTTATTTGATGAAAATGAACAACAATACACGCCATGGAAACATTTTTGTTTGATTTGTGTCGAGTGAGATTTTCACCTAGAACCCAAAGGGGGGGTATTGGCACTTTTCATGGAAAAATGAGAAAAATTAAATTTTCTAAAAATGAAATAAATGCCTTCTATACACCTCAAACATTCACTCTAAAACAGAAGATTGTGGTTTTTCGCAATATTTTTAGAAATTTGGGCTCTTTTAGTAACATGAACACTTGCGCTGAAGCATCATTATGCTCATATCTTATCTTTCAGGATTTATTCTGAGTTTTATTTTGTTTATTTGATGAAAATGAACAAGAATACACACAATGGAAACATTTTTGTTTGATTTGTGTCGAGTGACATTTTCACCTAGAACCCAAAGGGGGGGGTATAGGCACTTTTCATGGAAAAATGTGAAAAATTAAATATTCTAAAAATGAAATAAATGCCTTCTATACACCTCAAACATTCACTCCAAAAAAGAAGATTGTGGTTTTTCGCAATATTTTTAGAAATTTGGGCTCTTATAGTAAGAATATAACTTGCGCTGAAGCATCTTTTATGCTCATTTCTAGTTTTTCAGGATTTATTCTGGGTTTAATTTTGTTTATTTGATGAAAATGAACAAGAATACACACCATGGAAACATTTTTGTTTGATTTGTGTCGAGTGAGATTTTCACCTAGAACCCAAAGGGGGGGGTTCTAGGTGAAAAATGTGAAAAATTAAATTTTCTAAAAATGTAATAAATGCCTTCTATACACCTGAAACATTCACTCAAAAACTGAAAATTGTTGCTTTTCGCAATATTTTTAGAAATTTGGGCTCTTTTAGTAACATGAACACTTGCGCTGAAGAATCTTTTATGCTCATATCTTATCTTTCAGGATTTATTCTGAGTTTTATTTTGTTTATTTGATGAAAATGAACAAGAATACACACCATGGAAACATTTTTGTTTGATTTGTGTCGAGTGAGATTTTCACCTAGATCCCAAAGGTATTGGCACTTTTCATGGAAAAATGTGAAAAATTAAATTTTCTAAAAATGTAATAAATGCCTTCTATACACCTCAAACATTCACTCCAAAAAAGAAGATTGTGGTTTTTCGCAATATTTTTAGAAATTTGGGCTCTTATAGTAAGAATAACACTTGCGCTGAAGCATCTTTTATGCTCATTTCTTGTTTTTCAGGATTTATTCTGGGTTTAATTTTGTTTATTTGATGAAAATGAACAACAATACACACCATGGAAACATTTTTGTTTGATTTGTGTCGAGTGAGATTTTCACCTAGAACCCAAAGGGGGGGGTATTGGCACTTTTCACGGAAAAATGTGAAAAATTAAATTTTCTAAAAATGAAATAAATGCCTTCTATACACCTCAAACATTCACTCTAAAAATGAAAATTGTTGCTTTTTGCAATATTTTTAGAAATTTGGCTCTTATAGTAACATTAACACTTGCGCTGAAGTATCTTTTATGCTCATTTCTTGTCTTTCAGGATTTATTCTGGGTTTAATTTTTTTTATTTGATGAAAATGAACAACAATACACACCATGGAAACATTTTTGTTTGATTTGTGTCGAGTGAGATTTTCACCTAGAACCCAAAGGGGGGGGTATTGGCACTTTTCACGGAAAAATGTGAAAAATTAAATTTTCTAAAAATGAAATAAATGCCTTCTATACACCTCAAACATTCACTCTAAAAATGAAAATTGTTGCTTTTTGCAATATTTTTAGAAATTTGGCTCTTAAAGTAACATTAACACTTGCGCTGAAGCATCTTTTATGCTCATTTCTTGTCTTTCAGGATTTATTCTGGGTTTAATTTTGTTTATTTGATGAAAATGAACAACAATACACACCATGGAAACATTTTTGTTTGATTTGTGTCGAGTGAGATTTTCACCTAGAACCCAAAGGGGGGGGTATTGGCACTTTTCATGGAAAAATGTGAAAAATTAAATTTTCTAAAAATGAAATAAATGCCTTCTATACACCTCAAACATTCACTCCAAAAAAGAAGATTTTGGTTTTTCGCAATATTTTTAGAAATTTGGGCTCTTATAGTAAGAATATAACTTGCGCTGAAGCATCTTTTATGCTCATTTCTAGTTTTTCAGGATTTATTCTGGGTTTAATTTTGTTTATTTGATGAAAATGAACAAGAATACACACCATGGAAACATTTTTGTTTGATTTGTGTCGAGTGAGATTTTCACCTAGAACCCAAAGGGGGGGGTTCTAGTTGAAAAATGTGAAAAATTAAATTTTCTAAAAATGAAATAAATGCCTTCTATACACCTCAAACATTCACTCTAAAACAGAAGATTGTGGTTTATCGCAATATTTTTAGAAATTTGGGCTATTATAGTAAGAATAACACTTGCGCTGAAGCATCTTTTATGCTCATTTCTTGTCTTTCAGGATTTATTCTGGGTTTAATTTTGTTTATTTGATGAAAATGAACAACAATACACGCCATGGAAACATTTTTGTTTGATTTGTGTCGAGTGAGATTTTCACCTAGAACCCAAAGGGGGGGTATTGGCACTTTTCATGGAAAAATGAGAAAAATTAAATTTTCTAAAAATGAAATAAATGCCTTCTATACACCTCAAACATTCACTCTAAAACAGAAGATTGTGGTTTTTCGCAATATTTTTAGAAATTTGGGCTCTTTTAGTAACATGAACACTTGCGCTGAAGCATCATTATGCTCATATCTTATCTTTCAGGATTTATTCTGAGTTTTATTTTGTTTATTTGATGAAAATGAACAAGAATACACACAATGGAAACATTTTTGTTTGATTTGTGTCGAGTGACATTTTCACCTAGAACCCAAAGGGGGGGGTATAGGCACTTTTCATGGAAAAATGTGAAAAATTAAATATTCTAAAAATGAAATAAATGCCTTCTATACACCTCAAACATTCACTCCAAAAAAGAAGATTGTGGTTTTTCGCAATATTTTTAGAAATTTGGGCTCTTATAGTAAGAATATAACTTGCGCTGAAGCATCTTTTATGCTCATTTCTAGTTTTTCAGGATTTATTCTGGGTTTAATTTTGTTTATTTGATGAAAATGAACAAGAATACACACCATGGAAACATTTTTGTTTGATTTGTGTCGAGTGAGATTTTCACCTAGAACCCAAAGGGGGGGGTTCTAGGTGAAAAATGTGAAAAATTAAATTTTCTAAAAATGAAATAAATGCCTTCTATACACCTGAAACATTCACTCTAAAACTGAAAATTGTTGCTTTTCGCAATATTTTTAGAAATTTGGGCTCTTTTAGTAACATGAACACTTGCGCTGAAGCATCTTTTATGCTCATATCTTATCTTTCAGGATTTATTCTGGGTTTATTTTGTTTATTTGATGAAAATGAACAAGAATACACACCATGGAAACATTTTTGTATGATTTGTGTCGAGTGAGATTTTCACCTAGAACCCAAAGGGGGGGTATTGGCACTTTTCATGGAAAAATGTGAAAAATTAAATTTTCTAAAAATGAAATAAATGCCTTCTATACACCTCAAACATTCACTCCAAAAAAGAAGATTGTGGTTTTTCGCAATATTTTTAGAAATTTGGGCTCTTATAGTAAGAAAAACACCTGCGCTGAAGCATCTTTTATGCTCATTTCTTGTTTTTCAGGATTTATTCTGGGTTTTATTTTGTTTATTTGATGAAAATGAACAACAATACACACCATGGAAACATTTTTGTTTGATTTGTGTCGAGTGAGATTTTCACCTAGAACCCAAAGGGGGGGGTATTGGAACTTTTCATGGAAAAATGTGAAAAATTAAATTTTCTAAAAATGTAATAAATGCCTTCTATACACCTGAAACATTCACTCTAAAACTGAAAATTTTTGCTTTTCGCAATATTTTTAGAAATTTGGGCTCTTTTAGTAACATGAACACTTGCGCTGAAGCATCTTTTATGCTCATATCTTATCTTTCAGGATTTATTCTGAGTTTTATTTTGTTTATTTGATGAAAATGAACAAGAATACACACCATGGAAACATTTTTGTTTGATTTGTGTCGAGTGAGATTTTCACCTAGAACCCAAAGGGGGGGGTATTGGCACTTTTCATGGAAAAATGTGAAAAATTAAATTTTCTAAAAATGAAATAAATGCCTTCTATACACCTCAAACATTCACTCTAAAACAGAAGATGTTGGTTTATCGCAATATTTTAAGAAATTTGGGCTATTATAGTAAGAATAACACTTGCGCTGAAGCATCTTTTATGCTCATTTCTTGTCTTTCAGGATTTATTCTTGGTTTAATTTTGTTTATTTGATGAAAATGAACAACAATACACACCATGGAAACATTTTTGTTTGATTTGTGTCGAGTGAGATTTTCACCTAGAACCCAAAGGGCCAGGGCCAAAGGGCCAGGGCCAGTATTGGCACTTTTCATGGAAAAATGTGAAAAATTAAATTTTCTAAAAATGAAATAAATGCCTTCTATACACTTCAAACATTCACTCTAAAACAGAAGATTGTGGTTTATCGCAATATTTTTAGAAATTTGGGCTATTATAGTAAGAATAACACTTGCGCTGAAGCATCTTTTATGCTCATTTCTTGTCTTTCAGGATTTATTCTGGGTTTAATTTTGTTTATTTGATGAAAATAAACATCAATACACACCATGAAAACATTTTTGTTTGATTTGTGTCGAGTGAGATTTTCACCTAGAACCTAAAGGGGGGGGTTTTGGCACTTTTCACGGAAAAATGTGAAAAATTAAATTTTCTAAAAATGAAATAAATGCCTTCTATACACCTCAAACATTCACTCTAAAATGAAAATTGTTGCTTTTCGCAATATTTTTAGAAATTTGGCTCTTATAGTAACATTAACACTTGCGCTGAAGCATCTTTTATGCTCATTTCTTGTCTTTCAGGATTTATTCTGGGTTTAATTTTGTTTATTTGATGAAAATGAACAACAATACACACCATGGAAACATTTTTGTTTTATTTGTGTCGAGTGAGATTTTCACCTAGAACCCAAAGGGGGGGGTATTGGCACTTTTCATGGAAAAATGTGAAAAATTAAATTTTCTAAAAATGAAATAAATGCCTTCTATACACCTCAAACATTCACTCCAAAAAAGAAGATTGTGGTTTTTCGCAATATTTTTAGAAATTTGGGCTCTTATAGTAAGAATAACACTTGCGCTGAAGCATCTTTTATGCTCATTTCTTGTTTTTCAGGATTTATTCTGGGTTTAATTTTGTTTATTTGATGAAAATGAACAAGAATACACACCATGGAAACATTTTTGTTTGATTTGTGTCGAGTGAGATTTTCACCTAGAACCCAAAGGGGGGGGTATTGGCACTTTTCATGGAAAAATGTGAAAAATTAAATTTTCTAAAAATGAAATAAATGTCTTCTATACACCTCAAACATTCACTCCAAAAAAGAAGATTATGGTTTTTCGCAATATTTTTAGAAATTTGGGCTCTTATAGTAAGAATAACACTTGCGCTGAAGCATCTTTTATGCTCATTTCTTGTTTTTCAGGATTTATTCTGGGTTTAATTTTGTTTATTTGATGAAAATGAACAACAATACACACCATGGAAACATTTTTGTTTGATTTGTGTCGAGTGAGATTTTCACCTAGAACCCAAAGGGGGGGGTATTGGCACTTTCCATGAAAAAAAGAGAAAAATTAAATTTTCTAAAAATGAAATAAATGCCTTCTATACACCTCAAACATTCACTCTAAAACAGAAGATTATGGTTTTTCGCAATATTTTTAGAAATTTGGGCTCTTTTAGTAACATTAACACTTGTGCTGAAGCATCTTTTATGCTCATTTCTTGTCTTTCAGGATTTATTCTGAGTTTTATTTTATTTATTTGATGAAAATGAACAACAATACACACCATGGAAACATTTTTGTTTGATTTGTGTCGACTGAGATTTTCACCCAGAACCCAAAGGGGGGTATTGGCACTTTTCATGGAAAAATGTGAAAAATTAAATTTTCTAAAAATTTAATAAATGCCTTCTATACACCTGAAACATTCACTCTAAAACTGAAAATTGTTGCTTTTCGCAATATTTTTAGAAATTTGGGCTCTTTTAGTAACATGAACACTTGCGCTGAAGCATCTTTTATGCTCATATCTTATCTTTCAGGATTTATTCTGTGTTTATTTTGTTTATTTGATGAAAATGAACAAGAATAGACACCATGGAAACATTTTTGTTTGATTTGTGTCGAGTGAAATTTTCACCTAGAACCCAAAGGGGGGGGTATTGGCACTTTTCATGGAAAAATGTGAAAAATTAAATTTTCTAAAAATGAAATAAATGCCTTCTATACACCTCAAACATTCACTCCAAAAAAGTAGATTGTGGTTTTTCGCAATATTTTTAGAAATTTGGGCTCTTATAGTAAGAAAAACACTTGCGCTGAAGCATCTTTTATGCTCATTTCTTGTTTTTCAGGATTTATTCTGGGTTTAATTTTGTTTATTTGATGAAAATGAACAGCAATACACACCATGGGAACATTTTTGTTTGATTTGTGTCGAGTGAGATTTTCACCTAGAACCCAAAGGGGGGGGTATTGGCACTTTTCATGGAAAAATGTGAAAAATTAAATTTTCTAAAAATGTAATAAATGCCTTCTATACACCTGAAACATTCACTCTAAAACTGAAAATTGTTGCTTTTTGCAATATTTTTAGAAATTTGGGCTCTTTTAGTAACATGAACACTTGCGCTGAAGCATCTTTTATGCTCATATCTTATCTTTCAGGATTTATTCTGAGTTTTATTTTGTTTATTTGATGAAAATGAACAAGAATACACACCATGGAAACATTTTTGTTTGATTTGTGTCGAGTGAGATTTTCACCTAGAACCCAAAGGGGGGGGTATTGGCACTTTTCACGGAAAAATGTAAAAAATTAAATTTTCTAAAAATGAAATAAATGCCTTCTATACACCTCAAACATTCACTCTAAAATGAAAATTGTTGCTTTTCGCAATATTTTTAGAAATTTGGCCCTTATAGTAACATTAACACTTGCGCTGAAGCATCTTTTATGCTCATTTCTTGTCTTTCAGGATTTATTCTGGGTTTAATTTTGTTTATTTGATGAAAATGAACAACAATACACACCATGGAAACATTTTTGTTTGATTTGTGTCGAGTGAGATTTTCACCTAGAACCCAAAGGGCCAGGGCCAAAGGGCCAGGGCCAGTATTGGCACTTTTCATGGAAAAATGTGAAAAATTAAATTTTCTAAAAATGAAATAAATGCCTTCTATACACTTCAAACATTCACTCTAAAACAGAAGATTGTGGTTTATCGCAATATTTTTAGAAATTTGGGCTCTTATAGTAAGAATAACACTTGCGCTGAAGCATCTTTTATGCTCATTTCTTGTTTTTCAGGATTTATTCTGGGTTTAATTTTGTTTATTTGATGAAAATGAACAACAATACACACCATGGAAACATTTTTGTTTGATTTGTGTCGAGTGAGATTTTCACCTAGAACCCAAAGGGGGGGGTATTGGCACTTTTCACGGAAAAATGTGAAAAATTAAATTTTCTAAAAATGAAATAAATGCCTTCTATACACCTCAAACATTCACTCTAAAAATGAAAATTGTTGCTATTTGCAATATTTTTAGAAATTTGGCTCTTATAGTAACATTAACACTTGCGCTGAAGTATCTTTTATGCTCATTTCTTGTCTTTCAGGATTTATTCTGGGTTTAATTTTTTTTATTTGATGAAAATGAACAACAATACACACCATGGAAACATTTTTGTTTGATTTGTGTCGAGTGAGATTTTCACCTAGAACCCAAAGGGGGGGTATTGGCACTTTTCATGGAAAAATGTGAAAAATTAAATTTTCTAAAAATGAAATAAATGCCTTCTATACACCTCAAACATTCACTCCAAAAAAGAAGATTGTGGTTTTTCGCAATATTTTTAGAAATTTGGGCTCTTATAGTAAGAAAAACACCTGCGCTGAAGCATCTTTTATGCTCATTTCTTGTTTTTCAGGATTTATTCTGGGTTTTATTTTGTTTATTTGATGAAAATGAACAACAATACACACCATGGAAACATTTTTGTTTGATTTGTGTCGAGTGAGATTTTCACCTAGAACCCAAAGGGGGGGGTATTGGAACTTTTCATGGAAAAATGTGAAAAATTAAATTTTCTAAAAATGTAATAAATGCCTTCTATACACCTGAAACATTCACTCTAAAACTGAAAATTTTTGCTTTTCGCAATATTTTTAGAAATTTGGGCTCTTTTAGTAACATGAACACTTGCGCTGAAGCATCTTTTATGCTCATATCTTATCTTTCAGGATTTATTCTGAGTTTTATTTTGTTTATTTGATGAAAATGAACAAGAATACACACCATGGAAACATTTTTGTTTGATTTGTGTCGAGTGAGATTTTCACCTAGAACCCAAAGGGGGGGGTATTGGCACTTTTCATGGAAAAATGTGAAAAATTAAATTTTCTAAAAATGAAATAAATGCCTTCTATACACCTCAAACATTCACTCTAAAACAGAAGATGTTGGTTTATCGCAATATTTTAAGAAATTTGGGCTATTATAGTAAGAATA
>NW_027287379.1:0-68847 GCF_022747635.1 Hetaerina americana | reverse complement strand
GAAGGGCCGTTAGGATGCATCAAAGCAATCCCGTCGAGGAATTTACTTTGAGCTGGTGTACTTGGTGACGGCCTTGGTCCCCTCGGAGACGGCGTGCTTGGCCAGCTCACCGGGAAGCAAGAGCCTGACGGCGGTCTGCACCTCCCGGCTGGTGATGGTGGAGCGCTTGTTGTAGTGAGCCAGGCGAGAAGCTTCGGCGGCGATTCTCTCGAAAATATCGTTGACGAAGCTGTTCATGATGCTCATGGCCTTGCTGGAGATTCCGGTGTCGGGGTGCACCTGCTTCAGCACTTTGTAGATGTAGATTGCGTAGCTCTCCTTCCTCCTGCGCTTCTTCTTCTTGTCTCCCTTGGAGATGTTCTTCTGGGCCTTGCCCGCTTTCTTCGCAGCCTTTCCGCTCGTCTTGGGTGGCATGGTGATCACGTTCGGCGAACGGGGTCGATTTCAGTATTTTCGCCGATCATCAGTCGCCTGCTTATGTACCCCTGGTCCGTTCCGTGAGCCGAATCTCCTCGACGACCAATCACGTAAAAGCATGATGTGGCGTCGCTAGGACGGCGGCAGCCTATATAAATGCGCCCAGGAGTCTGACAGCGATTAGACAGCACTACCAGATAAAGAAGCATTCAGCCATGTCCGGACGAGGAAAGGGAGGAAAAGTGAAGGGGAAGTCCAAGTCCCGCTCCAGCAGGGCCGGTCTTCAGTTTCCGGTCGGTCGTATCCACCGTCTGCTCCGCAAGGGGAACTATGCCGAGCGTGTTGGTGCCGGTGCCCCAGTCTACTTGGCCGCCGTCATGGAGTACCTGGCCGCGGAAGTCCTCGAGTTGGCCGGTAACGCTGCCAGGGACAACAAGAAGACGAGAATCATCCCTCGTCACTTGCAGTTGGCCATCCGCAACGACGAGGAGTTGAATAAGCTCCTGTCGGGCGTTACCATCGCTCAGGGAGGTGTCCTTCCGAACATCCAGGCGGTGCTCCTGCCCAAGAAGACTGAGAAGAAGGCATAAGCATCACGCTGTGCGCATAAAAGGTCCTTTTCAGGACCAGAACATACTAGAGAGATGTACGCGATAAATGTCATGTGAAAAAAATAATAATAACAATAAACGTAATAAGCATAGCGAATGAAACGTGGAGCTATAATTGGGCTAAGGTAAACGATGGGAAATAAAGCGTATAAAAAGTGAAAGCGTTTGTGCTGAAATGCAACGAAGAATGATTGAAGGTGACACTGCTTCGTTTACAATGTATTTCATAGTCTGTCATAAAATTTCACCTGCAATCTGCCGCTTAACTACGTTATTTCTTGTTAACATGTATGGTTGCAACGGCGCGATACACATTGTCGCCAGTCCGTTGCCACGTGCTTATTCATGTACGGTTGCAACGGCGCGATATACATTGTTGCCACGTGCTTATTCATGTACGGTTGCAACGGCGCGAAGTACATTGTTGCCCCGTGCTTATTCCTGTACGGTTGCAACGGCGCGATATACATTGTCGCCAGTCCGTTGCCACGTGCTTATTCCGATTCGCTGACAATGTCTTTAACGTCGGTAAAGGCTCATACAATTTCAACTCTATTATCACCGCCATTTTTTTTTTGCGTTCGAACAGGTCTTACTTTACTATTTATCGCCGTCACACACGCTATGGCGAATAGGGAATAATTTTTCGTTCCGTTATGGCAAAGGATTGGCTCCATCTCTGAACATTGTATTGGTCCTTAGAAGGACCTTTTTTATCGACGTACGCCGGGTGTCGGATGGCGATCCCGTCGCGTCGTGTCTAACCGCCAAACCCGTAGAGAGTGCGGCCCTGTCGCTTGAGTGCGTACACGACGTCCATGGCTGTGACGGTCTTCCTCTTGGCGTGTTCGGTGTAGGTGACGGCGTCGCGAATAACGTTCTCAAGGAACACCTTGAGCACACCGCGCGTCTCCTCGTAGATGAGTCCGGAGATACGCTTCACTCCACCTCGGCGGGCGAGACGGCGGATGGCCGGCTTGGTGATGCCCTGGATGTTATCGCGGAGAACTTTGCGATGACGTTTGGCTCCTCCCTTTCCCAGGCCTTTTCCTCCCTTGCCGCGTCCAGTCATCTCTGTAGTCTGCTCGTAGTAAGGGCTGCTGTCTGATGACCTGAAATGCACCTTCGCCGGTATTTATAAACGTCGCCGCCGCGGCGATGACGTACCCGACCTCTCCACCAATCAGCGTCGCCCGTACTATCTGGCGCCATTCTCGGAAGTGCTTAAAAGACGGCGTTGACCCGGCTTTTTACAGATCGCAGAAATGGCACGTACGAAGCAGACAGCCCGCAAGTCCACCGGAGGAAAGGCCCCGAGGAAGCAGCTGGCCACCAAGGCCGCTCGCAAGAGCGCGCCGGCGACGGGAGGCGTCAAGAAGCCCCACAGGTACCGCCCCGGTACCGTGGCCCTTCGTGAGATCAGGAGATACCAGAAGAGCACGGAGCTCCTCATCCGCAAGCTGCCCTTCCAGCGCCTGGTGCGTGAGATCGCCCAGGACTTCAAGACCGATCTTCGGTTCCAGAGCTCCGCCGTCATGGCTCTCCAGGAGGCCAGCGAGGCTTACCTAGTGGGTCTCTTTGAGGACACCAACCTCTGCGCCATCCACGCTAAGCGTGTGACCATCATGCCCAAGGACATCCAGCTGGCCCGCCGTATCCGCGGAGAGCGAGCTTAGAAAGCTACTTTCGGCCGAAAAACAAAGGTCCTTTTCAGGACCAGTACATACTTAAAAGTTTGAATTTAGCACGATCGCACAATAATTAACGACGATGTAAATCCATTGGAATGATGGACGACATGAAATTTCCTTTGCGCATGGCAAGTGCGTTTGCACGGCTACGCATGAAATGAGATGAAATAAAAGTTCGTGCGATGCTTACCTGACGCGCTTAACGAAAAGAAAACAATACTCCGTGACGTGTTGTTCATTTTACACGTTCTATGAATGTTATTCTTAATTTTTTTTTTCGTCCGTCCATGTCGCATCATCAATTTTAAATAGGACCGTTGTTTTTGCATGGCATTAATCATGATAAATGTTAACTTTGGGCGTGCTCAGTGGCGTGGGCATTGAGTGGCAAGCATCTTTGGAAGACATGATGGTCCTAAAAAGGACCGAGATTGGACGCTGTCTGCTGTCCTAGGTGCGCCGGTGGCGAAGCAGTGATGGTTCACTTCTTTTTCTGGGCGGCGGAAGGTTTCTTGGCGGCGGGCTTGGCCTTGGTGGGCGTCTTCTTGGGCTTGGGGGTCTTGGGTTTGGTGGCCGCCTTTTTCGCCTTCGACGGGGACTTTGCCGCCTTGGCGGCGGGTTTCCCAGCCGCCGGCTTCTTCTTTGGCTTGTCCGCCGCCTTCTTCGCCTTCTTGGCTGGTGGCGCGGACTTGCTTCGCTCCTTGGGCGCGGACCTCTTGGTGCCACTGGACGCCTTCTCGGAGGACTTCTTGGCTCCGACCGCTTTCGGTTTCTTTACTCCCGTCTTCTTGACGACCTTTTTCGCCTTGGTCGTCCCGCTGGCTGCCGCGGGTGCGGCCTTCTTGCTGTGGCTCAGCTTGAAGGAACCTGAGGCGCCCTTTCCCTTGGTCTGGACGAGAGTTCCGGCGGTGACGGCCGCCTTGAGGTACTTCTTGATGAAAGGCGAGAGCCTCTCGGCGTCCACTTTGTAGCTGGCTGCGATGTACTTCTTGATGGCTTGAAGGGAAGAGCCACCGCGCTCCTTGAGGCCCTTGACTGCGTTGTTAACCATCTCGGAAGTGGGCGGGTGCGACGGCTTTGCGCGAGCCTTCTTGGCTGCTCCGCCCTTGCTGGCCTTCTTGGAAGCCGCGGAGGTTCCTGAAGAAGGCAGGGGTTTTACTGCGACGGTGCCCGAAGGCTGGGCTGCCGGTGGTGCGGCTGCCGCTGCTCCAGATGCTGCGTCTGCCATGTTATCGGCTGCTGCGTGATGATAGAAAGAGAAAATTACCAAGACATGGATTTCTTACGAAAGTCCACCTTGCTATCGTACCATTTCGGAGCAAAATACGATCTCTTCCTCTCGCCTCCGGTGCGCTTCTCGGATTGTTTGTACTCCACTCCTCCTCCGACTTTCGCGTTTCGGAGAGTGTCGGGGGCGCGTAACGAGGGCGCCTTGCGCCGCGGCGCCCGTCAGGGTTCCACCCTGTCGGCCGTGGCGGCGCCAGGCGTTTGGCGAGCCCAGTTCGTGTGCAGCGGGTCGTCAAAATACGGGTTGTCGTCCTGTCGAAGGCGTACCCGGGAATAAACGTTGCACACGTTTCTACCGGGGTCGATTCCTCGAGATCCGAGGTAACGTACGTTCGAGGCCATCCTTCACCTGGTATTGGACGCGCTCGCGACCCGGTGGGCCGCGCGCCGGCCGCGGAAAGCGGCCCCGAGAAGACGGTCCCTTCGGACGCCTTCCCCCTGACTCGGCGCCTGTCAAACCTTCCTCCTGTTCCTCCCCGGTGCCTGTCCCGTAAGCGGACGTTTATGCATTTTTCGACGACTCGGGGGCGTCGCGACGCACCCACCTCCCGCGCCCGTGGGAAAGGATTATCGAGTCGCAAATGGAGACGGAGTCACCCGTTAAGCGCACGCCTTACGACGCGTCCGCGTGGGCTTCGAAATGGTTGCATGGGGTGGCCGAAGGGGAAAAAGAAATGAACTGTACGCACGCGAATGGGACGTCAAAGTTCACGTACAACAAAGTCGAGGATGGCGCCGAATTATGCTTTAGCCCCGTGAGCGGGCGGGAAAAACAATGTAGTAGCCGAGGGCGCGCAGTGGCGACCCGGCCGTGACGAGTTTGCTCCGTCTCCAACGGCTTCGGACGTCGGTACCTCGTTGCGGGATGATGAATTTGTAGCAACCGGCATGTCTTCGGAAACGAAATGATACTTCATCACGGGAAAACTCTTATTGTCGTTGAAACGGCGCCACATCCACGTTTCCGCGGATGTCTACCCTAGTTTCCTTGCACGTCTTTCGAAGAGGAGAGTCGTCTGCCGTCGACTTGTTATCGCGTACATTTCTTTTATTAACCTTCCTTATCTGTGCGATGCGTTGGATGTGCTTTTCTCCACGGTGCCGTCAAGTTACGGAATACACCCCTACGACCTTAAAAAAAAATCCCTCCCACACACACGCTGTATGTCACGTTAAATGACCCTGTGTGATGGGATACCTCGGGGACGTAGTCAACGTGAAAGCGACTCCTTGAAAACCAGGCTCTCGTAAGCGTACGTAATTCGTGTCGGCAATTTCGCTCGGTACACATCCCCCGCCGTACGTCTTATTCACGGAAACGGCGAAAATAGGGCGCATCGCGGGATTGTATGCGCGATCATTACGATGGGAATCGCCATAAGCAAATAGGACAGATGCGTTTAACTCAATAATATCCACATCCCTTTCGTCGTAGTTGCGGAGCTATGACGGCTTGTATTCGTGTCACAATATTTTTCAGTTGCTTCCAACCTAATTTCACATCGTTTCCACTTGTTTCCAATCGACATAATGTGTGTCAAGCATATGGATCTTGTTTTTTACCTCCATGCCGTTGGAATAATATCTTTCATTAGAGCAATGGTCGACTTTTCCTTGTAACTTTCGAGGGTCGGGATAGTGATTGACGGATAAGGTAGAGTGAATAGCCCTTACCTGGAAAACATTCCTGTGAATAAATAAAAAAAACGTGGGAAAAAGCCGTCGGGGCGTGATGCGGCGTTCAATAGTGATGACAGATTATACTATCTGGCGTAGGAAAGACTTGAACACGATTTTTCCTGGGATCGTAATCAGGGATCCAGGCTGGTTTCCAGTGCTTGCGGGGTTGGGGGGACTAGGGGCGGCATTAACAGCCGGAACCGTTCATTCCTCTACGACCTCTCTTTCGTGGAACTCTATCACCGTCGACAGTTCACGGAACATCATTTCTCGGTTCTGTCTCGAAGAAGCCCCTGTGTTAATTCAATTACTCAGTATCTACTTCGTTCTGCATTACTTAATCAATACATGTGGACCCATCAAATATTTCATCCCCGTTCATTGTTGATTCCTTGAGGTTCTTAGCGATGCGGAAGCAACTTTATCGTCACGAGTAATAAAAGAACGATGATTAACAATTTTAAGCTGTCTGGTACCTAGCACATCACCATAAAAGATACGAAATAAGCATTCCAGTGAACAGGAAAACAAATTGTCGTCTTTTCCCCGGCCAATCTGGGATCATTGCAATGTGAAGCGAAAGTCAATCAGGAGTTAAGAGGATTCAATCCACTCACGATGAAGTAGACGACTGAAGGTTGCGTAGGTCTATGTGCACGTTCGTGGTGTGTTAGTTTCTAGTGTTCATATGTAAATGACAGTTGTGTCAATGGGGGAACGTTATTCGAAAGTAACACTAGTTGACTCGAATTTAATCATTCTTATTACCAGTAGTTGCATTGCAAAATTTGACATTATCACGGCAGGAGGTAGGTGATGACTGTCATAAATGTTCGCTAATGGAGGACGTTTGTCATCCATTCCGAGATTTTGAAAAAAAAACTGTCTCCGTTTACATATCGCTGCGTACCCGAGATATTTTACTAATTTGGTACTCTGTGTGGATGAATTTATTAACAGATGTCATAAGGGTGATTTCAACTACACAAATTTGACAAAGTTCAATGTTAAGTATTAACGCCTCGCTGTGACTGGTATGACATTACATGATATCCCGGTGATTAAGCATCACCACAACTGCTAAGGTAATTAATCGTCATGGTGTATATCATGAGTCTTAAAATCACACGATCGTTATGAAATTTACACCGCTTCACGGCTCGTCGGCATTTTCTCCCGTCCGTAGTTAAGTTGTATGTTACTAAGTTGCCTAGGCAAGGACGTTATTCCATTCCATTCCCGGCCACTGTTACTAGGTGAATCTGATTAAATATCGCTTCACGAATCACTATTGTCCTCAAAGCCGAGCGTCCTTCGGTTAACGCCACTGCGGGAAATCGGTTGTCGAATACGGTGAAGTGACGATCTCGTGTACCTAGTGTCAAAATGCGGCCGGGGTGGATTCTTCAATGGGGCTAATGCGGTAAAGATTTTCACCAAATTTGCAGAAAGTAGAAATGCTAAAAGGACGGACAGGTAGGCACATGCGGCAACCTTTTTCGTCAGAAATGCACTCGGAAAGAAAGCACTTGTAGGAAGAGTCGCCTTAATGAAAACGTTATGCAATCATCTCATAAATGATTATACCGGCCGCTAATTTTAAAGATTTTTCTTTCACGTCAAACTTCGACCTCTTTTCCCTAGATTTCATTTCCCTAATCCCGCAAAGAAATAAACAACATTAACGTATGTCCTTCCATCCCTTGTGTATCAACGTAATAAAATTAGCGGGTAAGTTGGGACTGGGACCATTTAACTTTTGCCTAGAGAAACATTTTCTGTTCTGTGGCGTGACAAGACAAGTAAAGATTTCTGGAAAGGTTAATTTCGTTCAAAAGAAGGGGAATGAGCCGTCTCGCACCGGAAAAACCTTCGTGTCCCGCGGAAGGGACCCCGGTTCAAAACTATAACAAGAATCGGTCATTTGGAGGCATGGTGATCAAAGAACTGGTCTACTTGTCACGTCTGTCTCGATGCATTTGTAATCAATTGCTGATAAATCGTTGCAGTATCGCAAAAAAAAAATTGCGGAAAAGGATGAAAAATCACTCAATCGACTTTAAAATACTTGGGGGATTCGTTCAGAGGAGGTTTATCAACATTGTTTCAGCGAGATGCCGATTTCCCAAGAAGGAAACCCGATGCCCATTACATAAATTGTTATTTGTGCGAATGATGCTGATTCCATATGCTGTTAACGACGATGCATTCCGTAGAAATAGTTTCTGGGAATTGATTGATTGGATAGAATTAGCACAATGGAAAATCCACGGAAGCGCTCACTGCCCGCCATTTTGTTTATTGCGACGCCTGCTCGTCACGACTTGGTGAATGTACAAGGAACGCTGTTGCCCAGCTGCGTTCTATGCTTGCGAGGTTTCCACAGAAATTTCTTCCTCGTGCGGAATGCCACGTGGGTCATTGCGACAGCCCTTTTCTGGTTAACGTAGAAACTTGGGGCGAGGACGGGTCGCATTACCTGCCTGCCTCCTCGCGTTGAACCCCCGAGGAGTTTTACGACGTAGCGGATGGGACGGGAGGTTAAGCGGAATTAGCCTTCGCGGAAAAACGGCCGCGTGGGAAGGGCATGTGGGAACCTGTCATTTACTGCCCCTGGAAGTGAAGCAGGAGCAACGTGACCACAAGCGTACCAGTTTCGGAGGGAGACGGACGCCGTGAATCCATATTATTTTTGACGGAGGGAGACATGTAAGTCAAGGCTTACGTCTGAGAAACGAGCATAGCAGGTCAGTGGTTTGAAAAGTACTGGGTGAAAGGGAAGTAATCATGGGAATATAATATTTTTTCCTTAATATCTCGACGGTCATTTTCATCAAATGCAGACGCATAGCAGTAGAAAATATAATTGAATAGGAGGTAAGAAATTCGTCCATCTTTTATTGTCATAAGTTTCTCCTTTACATTTACTCTATTTTTTCGTGAACCGCGCGCGTGCACACCAGGTAAGTAGTTGGTGAATCGGAGGAAAGCGTGGGACTCTAATTTTCCAGGTTTTTACGTTTATTTATGTACGTCCTTTGCGGCCGAGTATTGACGATTGCCCATCGCAGTCGGGTATTTGAAAACTGAAGATTATTTCATGGCCCTTAGAAGGGCCGTTAGGATGCATCAAAGCAATCCCGTCGAGGAATTTACTTTGAGCTGGTGTACTTGGTGACGGCCTTGGTCCCCTCGGAGACGGCGTGCTTGGCCAGCTCACCGGGAAGCAAGAGCCTGACGGCGGTCTGCACCTCCCGGCTGGTGATGGTGGAGCGCTTGTTGTAGTGAGCCAGGCGAGAAGCTTCGGCGGCGATTCTCTCGAAAATATCGTTGACGAAGCTGTTCATGATGCTCATGGCCTTGCTGGAGATTCCGGTGTCGGGGTGCACCTGCTTCAGCACTTTGTAGATGTAGATTGCGTAGCTCTCCTTCCTCCTGCGCTTCTTCTTCTTGTCTCCCTTGGAGATGTTCTTCTGGGCCTTGCCCGCTTTCTTCGCAGCCTTTCCGCTCGTCTTGGGTGGCATGGTGATCACGTTCGGCGAACGGGGTCGATTTCAGTATTTTCGCCGATCATCAGTCGCCTGCTTATGTACCCCTGGTCCGTTCCGTGAGCCGAATCTCCTCGACGACCAATCACGTAAAAGCATGATGTGGCGTCGCTAGGACGGCGGCAGCCTATATAAATGCGCCCAGGAGTCTGACAGCGATTAGACAGCACTACCAGATAAAGAAGCATTCAGCCATGTCCGGACGAGGAAAGGGAGGAAAAGTGAAGGGGAAGTCCAAGTCCCGCTCCAGCAGGGCCGGTCTTCAGTTTCCGGTCGGTCGTATCCACCGTCTGCTCCGCAAGGGGAACTATGCCGAGCGTGTTGGTGCCGGTGCCCCAGTCTACTTGGCCGCCGTCATGGAGTACCTGGCCGCGGAAGTCCTCGAGTTGGCCGGTAACGCTGCCAGGGACAACAAGAAGACGAGAATCATCCCTCGTCACTTGCAGTTGGCCATCCGCAACGACGAGGAGTTGAATAAGCTCCTGTCGGGCGTTACCATCGCTCAGGGAGGTGTCCTTCCGAACATCCAGGCGGTGCTCCTGCCCAAGAAGACTGAGAAGAAGGCATAAGCATCACGCTGTGCGCATAAAAGGTCCTTTTCAGGACCAGAACATACTAGAGAGATGTACGCGATAAATGTCATGTGAAAAAAATAATAATAACAATAAACGTAATAAGCATAGCGAATGAAACGTGGAGCTATAATTGGGCTAAGGTAAACGATGGGAAATAAAGCGTATAAAAAGTGAAAGCGTTTGTGCTGAAATGCAACGAAGAATGATTGAAGGTGACACTGCTTCGTTTACAATGTATTTCATAGTCTGTCATAAAATTTCACCTGCAATCTGCCGCTTAACTACGTTATTTCTTGTTAACATGTATGGTTGCAACGGCGCGATACACATTGTCGCCAGTCCGTTGCCACGTGCTTATTCATGTACGGTTGCAACGGCGCGATATACATTGTTGCCACGTGCTTATTCATGTACGGTTGCAACGGCGCGAAGTACATTGTTGCCCCGTGCTTATTCCTGTACGGTTGCAACGGCGCGATATACATTGTCGCCAGTCCGTTGCCACGTGCTTATTCCGATTCGCTGACAATGTCTTTAACGTCGGTAAAGGCTCATACAATTTCAACTCTATTATCACCGCCATTTTTTTTTTGCGTTCGAACAGGTCTTACTTTACTATTTATCGCCGTCACACACGCTATGGCGAATAGGGAATAATTTTTCGTTCCGTTATGGCAAAGGATTGGCTCCATCTCTGAACATTGTATTGGTCCTTAGAAGGACCTTTTTTATCGACGTACGCCGGGTGTCGGATGGCGATCCCGTCGCGTCGTGTCTAACCGCCAAACCCGTAGAGAGTGCGGCCCTGTCGCTTGAGTGCGTACACGACGTCCATGGCTGTGACGGTCTTCCTCTTGGCGTGTTCGGTGTAGGTGACGGCGTCGCGAATAACGTTCTCAAGGAACACCTTGAGCACACCGCGCGTCTCCTCGTAGATGAGTCCGGAGATACGCTTCACTCCACCTCGGCGGGCGAGACGGCGGATGGCCGGCTTGGTGATGCCCTGGATGTTATCGCGGAGAACTTTGCGATGACGTTTGGCTCCTCCCTTTCCCAGGCCTTTTCCTCCCTTGCCGCGTCCAGTCATCTCTGTAGTCTGCTCGTAGTAAGGGCTGCTGTCTGATGACCTGAAATGCACCTTCGCCGGTATTTATAAACGTCGCCGCCGCGGCGATGACGTACCCGACCTCTCCACCAATCAGCGTCGCCCGTACTATCTGGCGCCATTCTCGGAAGTGCTTAAAAGACGGCGTTGACCCGGCTTTTTACAGATCGCAGAAATGGCACGTACGAAGCAGACAGCCCGCAAGTCCACCGGAGGAAAGGCCCCGAGGAAGCAGCTGGCCACCAAGGCCGCTCGCAAGAGCGCGCCGGCGACGGGAGGCGTCAAGAAGCCCCACAGGTACCGCCCCGGTACCGTGGCCCTTCGTGAGATCAGGAGATACCAGAAGAGCACGGAGCTCCTCATCCGCAAGCTGCCCTTCCAGCGCCTGGTGCGTGAGATCGCCCAGGACTTCAAGACCGATCTTCGGTTCCAGAGCTCCGCCGTCATGGCTCTCCAGGAGGCCAGCGAGGCTTACCTAGTGGGTCTCTTTGAGGACACCAACCTCTGCGCCATCCACGCTAAGCGTGTGACCATCATGCCCAAGGACATCCAGCTGGCCCGCCGTATCCGCGGAGAGCGAGCTTAGAAAGCTACTTTCGGCCGAAAAACAAAGGTCCTTTTCAGGACCAGTACATACTTAAAAGTTTGAATTTAGCACGATCGCACAATAATTAACGACGATGTAAATCCATTGGAATGATGGACGACATGAAATTTCCTTTGCGCATGGCAAGTGCGTTTGCACGGCTACGCATGAAATGAGATGAAATAAAAGTTCGTGCGATGCTTACCTGACGCGCTTAACGAAAAGAAAACAATACTCCGTGACGTGTTGTTCATTTTACACGTTCTATGAATGTTATTCTTAATTTTTTTTTTCGTCCGTCCATGTCGCATCATCAATTTTAAATAGGACCGTTGTTTTTGCATGGCATTAATCATGATAAATGTTAACTTTGGGCGTGCTCAGTGGCGTGGGCATTGAGTGGCAAGCATCTTTGGAAGACATGATGGTCCTAAAAAGGACCGAGATTGGACGCTGTCTGCTGTCCTAGGTGCGCCGGTGGCGAAGCAGTGATGGTTCACTTCTTTTTCTGGGCGGCGGAAGGTTTCTTGGCGGCGGGCTTGGCCTTGGTGGGCGTCTTCTTGGGCTTGGGGGTCTTGGGTTTGGTGGCCGCCTTTTTCGCCTTCGACGGGGACTTTGCCGCCTTGGCGGCGGGTTTCCCAGCCGCCGGCTTCTTCTTTGGCTTGTCCGCCGCCTTCTTCGCCTTCTTGGCTGGTGGCGCGGACTTGCTTCGCTCCTTGGGCGCGGACCTCTTGGTGCCACTGGACGCCTTCTCGGAGGACTTCTTGGCTCCGACCGCTTTCGGTTTCTTTACTCCCGTCTTCTTGACGACCTTTTTCGCCTTGGTCGTCCCGCTGGCTGCCGCGGGTGCGGCCTTCTTGCTGTGGCTCAGCTTGAAGGAACCTGAGGCGCCCTTTCCCTTGGTCTGGACGAGAGTTCCGGCGGTGACGGCCGCCTTGAGGTACTTCTTGATGAAAGGCGAGAGCCTCTCGGCGTCCACTTTGTAGCTGGCTGCGATGTACTTCTTGATGGCTTGAAGGGAAGAGCCACCGCGCTCCTTGAGGCCCTTGACTGCGTTGTTAACCATCTCGGAAGTGGGCGGGTGCGACGGCTTTGCGCGAGCCTTCTTGGCTGCTCCGCCCTTGCTGGCCTTCTTGGAAGCCGCGGAGGTTCCTGAAGAAGGCAGGGGTTTTACTGCGACGGTGCCCGAAGGCTGGGCTGCCGGTGGTGCGGCTGCCGCTGCTCCAGATGCTGCGTCTGCCATGTTATCGGCTGCTGCGTGATGATAGAAAGAGAAAATTACCAAGACATGGATTTCTTACGAAAGTCCACCTTGCTATCGTACCATTTCGGAGCAAAATACGATCTCTTCCTCTCGCCTCCGGTGCGCTTCTCGGATTGTTTGTACTCCACTCCTCCTCCGACTTTCGCGTTTCGGAGAGTGTCGGGGGCGCGTAACGAGGGCGCCTTGCGCCGCGGCGCCCGTCAGGGTTCCACCCTGTCGGCCGTGGCGGCGCCAGGCGTTTGGCGAGCCCAGTTCGTGTGCAGCGGGTCGTCAAAATACGGGTTGTCGTCCTGTCGAAGGCGTACCCGGGAATAAACGTTGCACACGTTTCTACCGGGGTCGATTCCTCGAGATCCGAGGTAACGTACGTTCGAGGCCATCCTTCACCTGGTATTGGACGCGCTCGCGACCCGGTGGGCCGCGCGCCGGCCGCGGAAAGCGGCCCCGAGAAGACGGTCCCTTCGGACGCCTTCCCCCTGACTCGGCGCCTGTCAAACCTTCCTCCTGTTCCTCCCCGGTGCCTGTCCCGTAAGCGGACGTTTATGCATTTTTCGACGACTCGGGGGCGTCGCGACGCACCCACCTCCCGCGCCCGTGGGAAAGGATTATCGAGTCGCAAATGGAGACGGAGTCACCCGTTAAGCGCACGCCTTACGACGCGTCCGCGTGGGCTTCGAAATGGTTGCATGGGGTGGCCGAAGGGGAAAAAGAAATGAACTGTACGCACGCGAATGGGACGTCAAAGTTCACGTACAACAAAGTCGAGGATGGCGCCGAATTATGCTTTAGCCCCGTGAGCGGGCGGGAAAAACAATGTAGTAGCCGAGGGCGCGCAGTGGCGACCCGGCCGTGACGAGTTTGCTCCGTCTCCAACGGCTTCGGACGTCGGTACCTCGTTGCGGGATGATGAATTTGTAGCAACCGGCATGTCTTCGGAAACGAAATGATACTTCATCACGGGAAAACTCTTATTGTCGTTGAAACGGCGCCACATCCACGTTTCCGCGGATGTCTACCCTAGTTTCCTTGCACGTCTTTCGAAGAGGAGAGTCGTCTGCCGTCGACTTGTTATCGCGTACATTTCTTTTATTAACCTTCCTTATCTGTGCGATGCGTTGGATGTGCTTTTCTCCACGGTGCCGTCAAGTTACGGAATACACCCCTACGACCTTAAAAAAAAATCCCTCCCACACACACGCTGTATGTCACGTTAAATGACCCTGTGTGATGGGATACCTCGGGGACGTAGTCAACGTGAAAGCGACTCCTTGAAAACCAGGCTCTCGTAAGCGTACGTAATTCGTGTCGGCAATTTCGCTCGGTACACATCCCCCGCCGTACGTCTTATTCACGGAAACGGCGAAAATAGGGCGCATCGCGGGATTGTATGCGCGATCATTACGATGGGAATCGCCATAAGCAAATAGGACAGATGCGTTTAACTCAATAATATCCACATCCCTTTCGTCGTAGTTGCGGAGCTATGACGGCTTGTATTCGTGTCACAATATTTTTCAGTTGCTTCCAACCTAATTTCACATCGTTTCCACTTGTTTCCAATCGACATAATGTGTGTCAAGCATATGGATCTTGTTTTTTACCTCCATGCCGTTGGAATAATATCTTTCATTAGAGCAATGGTCGACTTTTCCTTGTAACTTTCGAGGGTCGGGATAGTGATTGACGGATAAGGTAGAGTGAATAGCCCTTACCTGGAAAACATTCCTGTGAATAAATAAAAAAAACGTGGGAAAAAGCCGTCGGGGCGTGATGCGGCGTTCAATAGTGATGACAGATTATACTATCTGGCGTAGGAAAGACTTGAACACGATTTTTCCTGGGATCGTAATCAGGGATCCAGGCTGGTTTCCAGTGCTTGCGGGGTTGGGGGGACTAGGGGCGGCATTAACAGCCGGAACCGTTCATTCCTCTACGACCTCTCTTTCGTGGAACTCTATCACCGTCGACAGTTCACGGAACATCATTTCTCGGTTCTGTCTCGAAGAAGCCCCTGTGTTAATTCAATTACTCAGTATCTACTTCGTTCTGCATTACTTAATCAATACATGTGGACCCATCAAATATTTCATCCCCGTTCATTGTTGATTCCTTGAGGTTCTTAGCGATGCGGAAGCAACTTTATCGTCACGAGTAATAAAAGAACGATGATTAACAATTTTAAGCTGTCTGGTACCTAGCACATCACCATAAAAGATACGAAATAAGCATTCCAGTGAACAGGAAAACAAATTGTCGTCTTTTCCCCGGCCAATCTGGGATCATTGCAATGTGAAGCGAAAGTCAATCAGGAGTTAAGAGGATTCAATCCACTCACGATGAAGTAGACGACTGAAGGTTGCGTAGGTCTATGTGCACGTTCGTGTGTGTTAGTTTCTAGTGTTCATATGTAAATGACAGTTGTGTCAATGGGGGAACGTTATTCGAAAGTAACACTAGTTGACTCGAATTTAATCATTCTTATTACCAGTAGTTGCATTGCAAAATTTGACATTATCACGGCAGGAGGTAGGTGATGACTGTCATAAATGTTCGCTAATGGAGGACGTTTGTCATCCATTCCGAGATTTTGAAAAAAAAACTGTCTCCGTTTACATATCGCTGCGTACCCGAGATATTTTACTAATTTGGTACTCTGTGTGGATGAATTTATTAACAGATGTCATAAGGGTGATTTCAACTACACAAATTTGACAAAGTTCAATGTTAAGTATTAACGCCTCGCTGTGACTGGTATGACATTACATGATATCCCGGTGATTAAGCATCACCACAACTGCTAAGGTAATTAATCGTCATGGTGTATATCATGAGTCTTAAAATCACACGATCGTTATGAAATTTACACCGCTTCACGGCTCGTCGGCATTTTCTCCCGTCCGTAGTTAAGTTGTATGTTACTAAGTTGCCTAGGCAAGGACGTTATTCCATTCCATTCCCGGCCACTGTTACTAGGTGAATCTGATTAAATATCGCTTCACGAATCACTATTGTCCTCAAAGCCGAGCGTCCTTCGGTTAACGCCACTGCGGGAAATCGGTTGTCGAATACGGTGAAGTGACGATCTCGTGTACCTAGTGTCAAAATGCGGCCGGGGTGGATTCTTCAATGGGGCTAATGCGGTAAAGATTTTCACCAAATTTGCAGAAAGTAGAAATGCTAAAAGGACGGACAGGTAGGCACATGCGGCAACCTTTTTCGTCAGAAATGCACTCGGAAAGAAAGCACTTGTAGGAAGAGTCGCCTTAATGAAAACGTTATGCAATCATCTCATAAATGATTATACCGGCCGCTAATTTTAAAGATTTTTCTTTCACGTCAAACTTCGACCTCTTTTCCCTAGATTTCATTTCCCTAATCCCGCAAAGAAATAAACAACATTAACGTATGTCCTTCCATCCCTTGTGTATCAACGTAATAAAATTAGCGGGTAAGTTGGGACTGGGACCATTTAACTTTTGCCTAGAGAAACATTTTCTGTTCTGTGGCGTGACAAGACAAGTAAAGATTTCTGGAAAGGTTAATTTCGTTCAAAAGAAGGGGAATGAGCCGTCTCGCACCGGAAAAACCTTCGTGTCCCGCGGAAGGGACCCCGGTTCAAAACTATAACAAGAATCGGTCATTTGGAGGCATGGTGATCAAAGAACTGGTCTACTTGTCACGTCTGTCTCGATGCATTTGTAATCAATTGCTGATAAATCGTTGCAGTATCGCAAAAAAAAAATTGCGGAAAAGGATGAAAAATCACTCAATCGACTTTAAAATACTTGGGGGATTCGTTCAGAGGAGGTTTATCAACATTGTTTCAGCGAGATGCCGATTTCCCAAGAAGGAAACCCGATGCCCATTACATAAATTGTTATTTGTGCGAATGATGCTGATTCCATATGCTGTTAACGACGATGCATTCCGTAGAAATAGTTTCTGGGAATTGATTGATTGGATAGAATTAGCACAATGGAAAATCCACGGAAGCGCTCACTGCCCGCCATTTTGTTTATTGCGACGCCTGCTCGTCACGACTTGGTGAATGTACAAGGAACGCTGTTGCCCAGCTGCGTTCTATGCTTGCGAGGTTTCCACAGAAATTTCTTCCTCGTGCGGAATGCCACGTGGGTCATTGCGACAGCCCTTTTCTGGTTAACGTAGAAACTTGGGGCGAGGACGGGTCGCATTACCTGCCTGCCTCCTCGCGTTGAACCCCCGAGGAGTTTTACGACGTAGCGGATGGGACGGGAGGTTAAGCGGAATTAGCCTTCGCGGAAAAACGGCCGCGTGGGAAGGGCATGTGGGAACCTGTCATTTACTGCCCCTGGAAGTGAAGCAGGAGCAACGTGACCACAAGCGTACCAGTTTCGGAGGGAGACGGACGCCGTGAATCCATATTATTTTTGACGGAGGGAGACATGTAAGTCAAGGCTTACGTCTGAGAAACGAGCATAGCAGGTCAGTGGTTTGAAAAGTACTGGGTGAAAGGGAAGTAATCATGGGAATATAATATTTTTTCCTTAATATCTCGACGGTCATTTTCATCAAATGCAGACGCATAGCAGTAGAAAATATAATTGAATAGGAGGTAAGAAATTCGTCCATCTTTTATTGTCATAAGTTTCTCCTTTACATTTACTCTATTTTTTCGTGAACCGCGCGCGTGCACACCAGGTAAGTAGTTGGTGAATCGGAGGAAAGCGTGGGACTCTAATTTTCCAGGTTTTTACGTTTATTTATGTACGTCCTTTGCGGCCGAGTATTGACGATTGCCCATCGCAGTCGGGTATTTGAAAACTGAAGATTATTTCATGGCCCTTAGAAGGGCCGTTAGGATGCATCAAAGCAATCCCGTCGAGGAATTTACTTTGAGCTGGTGTACTTGGTGACGGCCTTGGTCCCCTCGGAGACGGCGTGCTTGGCCAGCTCACCGGGAAGCAAGAGCCTGACGGCGGTCTGCACCTCCCGGCTGGTGATGGTGGAGCGCTTGTTGTAGTGAGCCAGGCGAGAAGCTTCGGCGGCGATTCTCTCGAAAATATCGTTGACGAAGCTGTTCATGATGCTCATGGCCTTGCTGGAGATTCCGGTGTCGGGGTGCACCTGCTTCAGCACTTTGTAGATGTAGATTGCGTAGCTCTCCTTCCTCCTGCGCTTCTTCTTCTTGTCTCCCTTGGAGATGTTCTTCTGGGCCTTGCCCGCTTTCTTCGCAGCCTTTCCGCTCGTCTTGGGTGGCATGGTGATCACGTTCGGCGAACGGGGTCGATTTCAGTATTTTCGCCGATCATCAGTCGCCTGCTTATGTACCCCTGGTCCGTTCCGTGAGCCGAATCTCCTCGACGACCAATCACGTAAAAGCATGATGTGGCGTCGCTAGGACGGCGGCAGCCTATATAAATGCGCCCAGGAGTCTGACAGCGATTAGACAGCACTACCAGATAAAGAAGCATTCAGCCATGTCCGGACGAGGAAAGGGAGGAAAAGTGAAGGGGAAGTCCAAGTCCCGCTCCAGCAGGGCCGGTCTTCAGTTTCCGGTCGGTCGTATCCACCGTCTGCTCCGCAAGGGGAACTATGCCGAGCGTGTTGGTGCCGGTGCCCCAGTCTACTTGGCCGCCGTCATGGAGTACCTGGCCGCGGAAGTCCTCGAGTTGGCCGGTAACGCTGCCAGGGACAACAAGAAGACGAGAATCATCCCTCGTCACTTGCAGTTGGCCATCCGCAACGACGAGGAGTTGAATAAGCTCCTGTCGGGCGTTACCATCGCTCAGGGAGGTGTCCTTCCGAACATCCAGGCGGTGCTCCTGCCCAAGAAGACTGAGAAGAAGGCATAAGCATCACGCTGTGCGCATAAAAGGTCCTTTTCAGGACCAGAACATACTAGAGAGATGTACGCGATAAATGTCATGTGAAAAAAATAATAATAACAATAAACGTAATAAGCATAGCGAATGAAACGTGGAGCTATAATTGGGCTAAGGTAAACGATGGGAAATAAAGCGTATAAAAAGTGAAAGCGTTTGTGCTGAAATGCAACGAAGAATGATTGAAGGTGACACTGCTTCGTTTACAATGTATTTCATAGTCTGTCATAAAATTTCACCTGCAATCTGCCGCTTAACTACGTTATTTCTTGTTAACATGTATGGTTGCAACGGCGCGATACACATTGTCGCCAGTCCGTTGCCACGTGCTTATTCATGTACGGTTGCAACGGCGCGATATACATTGTTGCCACGTGCTTATTCATGTACGGTTGCAACGGCGCGAAGTACATTGTTGCCCCGTGCTTATTCCTGTACGGTTGCAACGGCGCGATATACATTGTCGCCAGTCCGTTGCCACGTGCTTATTCCGATTCGCTGACAATGTCTTTAACGTCGGTAAAGGCTCATACAATTTCAACTCTATTATCACCGCCATTTTTTTTTTGCGTTCGAACAGGTCTTACTTTACTATTTATCGCCGTCACACACGCTATGGCGAATAGGGAATAATTTTTCGTTCCGTTATGGCAAAGGATTGGCTCCATCTCTGAACATTGTATTGGTCCTTAGAAGGACCTTTTTTATCGACGTACGCCGGGTGTCGGATGGCGATCCCGTCGCGTCGTGTCTAACCGCCAAACCCGTAGAGAGTGCGGCCCTGTCGCTTGAGTGCGTACACGACGTCCATGGCTGTGACGGTCTTCCTCTTGGCGTGTTCGGTGTAGGTGACGGCGTCGCGAATAACGTTCTCAAGGAACACCTTGAGCACACCGCGCGTCTCCTCGTAGATGAGTCCGGAGATACGCTTCACTCCACCTCGGCGGGCGAGACGGCGGATGGCCGGCTTGGTGATGCCCTGGATGTTATCGCGGAGAACTTTGCGATGACGTTTGGCTCCTCCCTTTCCCAGGCCTTTTCCTCCCTTGCCGCGTCCAGTCATCTCTGTAGTCTGCTCGTAGTAAGGGCTGCTGTCTGATGACCTGAAATGCACCTTCGCCGGTATTTATAAACGTCGCCGCCGCGGCGATGACGTACCCGACCTCTCCACCAATCAGCGTCGCCCGTACTATCTGGCGCCATTCTCGGAAGTGCTTAAAAGACGGCGTTGACCCGGCTTTTTACAGATCGCAGAAATGGCACGTACGAAGCAGACAGCCCGCAAGTCCACCGGAGGAAAGGCCCCGAGGAAGCAGCTGGCCACCAAGGCCGCTCGCAAGAGCGCGCCGGCGACGGGAGGCGTCAAGAAGCCCCACAGGTACCGCCCCGGTACCGTGGCCCTTCGTGAGATCAGGAGATACCAGAAGAGCACGGAGCTCCTCATCCGCAAGCTGCCCTTCCAGCGCCTGGTGCGTGAGATCGCCCAGGACTTCAAGACCGATCTTCGGTTCCAGAGCTCCGCCGTCATGGCTCTCCAGGAGGCCAGCGAGGCTTACCTAGTGGGTCTCTTTGAGGACACCAACCTCTGCGCCATCCACGCTAAGCGTGTGACCATCATGCCCAAGGACATCCAGCTGGCCCGCCGTATCCGCGGAGAGCGAGCTTAGAAAGCTACTTTCGGCCGAAAAACAAAGGTCCTTTTCAGGACCAGTACATACTTAAAAGTTTGAATTTAGCACGATCGCACAATAATTAACGACGATGTAAATCCATTGGAATGATGGACGACATGAAATTTCCTTTGCGCATGGCAAGTGCGTTTGCACGGCTACGCATGAAATGAGATGAAATAAAAGTTCGTGCGATGCTTACCTGACGCGCTTAACGAAAAGAAAACAATACTCCGTGACGTGTTGTTCATTTTACACGTTCTATGAATGTTATTCTTAATTTTTTTTTTCGTCCGTCCATGTCGCATCATCAATTTTAAATAGGACCGTTGTTTTTGCATGGCATTAATCATGATAAATGTTAACTTTGGGCGTGCTCAGTGGCGTGGGCATTGAGTGGCAAGCATCTTTGGAAGACATGATGGTCCTAAAAAGGACCGAGATTGGACGCTGTCTGCTGTCCTAGGTGCGCCGGTGGCGAAGCAGTGATGGTTCACTTCTTTTTCTGGGCGGCGGAAGGTTTCTTGGCGGCGGGCTTGGCCTTGGTGGGCGTCTTCTTGGGCTTGGGGGTCTTGGGTTTGGTGGCCGCCTTTTTCGCCTTCGACGGGGACTTTGCCGCCTTGGCGGCGGGTTTCCCAGCCGCCGGCTTCTTCTTTGGCTTGTCCGCCGCCTTCTTCGCCTTCTTGGCTGGTGGCGCGGACTTGCTTCGCTCCTTGGGCGCGGACCTCTTGGTGCCACTGGACGCCTTCTCGGAGGACTTCTTGGCTCCGACCGCTTTCGGTTTCTTTACTCCCGTCTTCTTGACGACCTTTTTCGCCTTGGTCGTCCCGCTGGCTGCCGCGGGTGCGGCCTTCTTGCTGTGGCTCAGCTTGAAGGAACCTGAGGCGCCCTTTCCCTTGGTCTGGACGAGAGTTCCGGCGGTGACGGCCGCCTTGAGGTACTTCTTGATGAAAGGCGAGAGCCTCTCGGCGTCCACTTTGTAGCTGGCTGCGATGTACTTCTTGATGGCTTGAAGGGAAGAGCCACCGCGCTCCTTGAGGCCCTTGACTGCGTTGTTAACCATCTCGGAAGTGGGCGGGTGCGACGGCTTTGCGCGAGCCTTCTTGGCTGCTCCGCCCTTGCTGGCCTTCTTGGAAGCCGCGGAGGTTCCTGAAGAAGGCAGGGGTTTTACTGCGACGGTGCCCGAAGGCTGGGCTGCCGGTGGTGCGGCTGCCGCTGCTCCAGATGCTGCGTCTGCCATGTTATCGGCTGCTGCGTGATGATAGAAAGAGAAAATTACCAAGACATGGATTTCTTACGAAAGTCCACCTTGCTATCGTACCATTTCGGAGCAAAATACGATCTCTTCCTCTCGCCTCCGGTGCGCTTCTCGGATTGTTTGTACTCCACTCCTCCTCCGACTTTCGCGTTTCGGAGAGTGTCGGGGGCGCGTAACGAGGGCGCCTTGCGCCGCGGCGCCCGTCAGGGTTCCACCCTGTCGGCCGTGGCGGCGCCAGGCGTTTGGCGAGCCCAGTTCGTGTGCAGCGGGTCGTCAAAATACGGGTTGTCGTCCTGTCGAAGGCGTACCCGGGAATAAACGTTGCACACGTTTCTACCGGGGTCGATTCCTCGAGATCCGAGGTAACGTACGTTCGAGGCCATCCTTCACCTGGTATTGGACGCGCTCGCGACCCGGTGGGCCGCGCGCCGGCCGCGGAAAGCGGCCCCGAGAAGACGGTCCCTTCGGACGCCTTCCCCCTGACTCGGCGCCTGTCAAACCTTCCTCCTGTTCCTCCCCGGTGCCTGTCCCGTAAGCGGACGTTTATGCATTTTTCGACGACTCGGGGGCGTCGCGACGCACCCACCTCCCGCGCCCGTGGGAAAGGATTATCGAGTCGCAAATGGAGACGGAGTCACCCGTTAAGCGCACGCCTTACGACGCGTCCGCGTGGGCTTCGAAATGGTTGCATGGGGTGGCCGAAGGGGAAAAAGAAATGAACTGTACGCACGCGAATGGGACGTCAAAGTTCACGTACAACAAAGTCGAGGATGGCGCCGAATTATGCTTTAGCCCCGTGAGCGGGCGGGAAAAACAATGTAGTAGCCGAGGGCGCGCAGTGGCGACCCGGCCGTGACGAGTTTGCTCCGTCTCCAACGGCTTCGGACGTCGGTACCTCGTTGCGGGATGATGAATTTGTAGCAACCGGCATGTCTTCGGAAACGAAATGATACTTCATCACGGGAAAACTCTTATTGTCGTTGAAACGGCGCCACATCCACGTTTCCGCGGATGTCTACCCTAGTTTCCTTGCACGTCTTTCGAAGAGGAGAGTCGTCTGCCGTCGACTTGTTATCGCGTACATTTCTTTTATTAACCTTCCTTATCTGTGCGATGCGTTGGATGTGCTTTTCTCCACGGTGCCGTCAAGTTACGGAATACACCCCTACGACCTTAAAAAAAAATCCCTCCCACACACACGCTGTATGTCACGTTAAATGACCCTGTGTGATGGGATACCTCGGGGACGTAGTCAACGTGAAAGCGACTCCTTGAAAACCAGGCTCTCGTAAGCGTACGTAATTCGTGTCGGCAATTTCGCTCGGTACACATCCCCCGCCGTACGTCTTATTCACGGAAACGGCGAAAATAGGGCGCATCGCGGGATTGTATGCGCGATCATTACGATGGGAATCGCCATAAGCAAATAGGACAGATGCGTTTAACTCAATAATATCCACATCCCTTTCGTCGTAGTTGCGGAGCTATGACGGCTTGTATTCGTGTCACAATATTTTTCAGTTGCTTCCAACCTAATTTCACATCGTTTCCACTTGTTTCCAATCGACATAATGTGTGTCAAGCATATGGATCTTGTTTTTTACCTCCATGCCGTTGGAATAATATCTTTCATTAGAGCAATGGTCGACTTTTCCTTGTAACTTTCGAGGGTCGGGATAGTGATTGACGGATAAGGTAGAGTGAATAGCCCTTACCTGGAAAACATTCCTGTGAATAAATAAAAAAAACGTGGGAAAAAGCCGTCGGGGCGTGATGCGGCGTTCAATAGTGATGACAGATTATACTATCTGGCGTAGGAAAGACTTGAACACGATTTTTCCTGGGATCGTAATCAGGGATCCAGGCTGGTTTCCAGTGCTTGCGGGGTTGGGGGGACTAGGGGCGGCATTAACAGCCGGAACCGTTCATTCCTCTACGACCTCTCTTTCGTGGAACTCTATCACCGTCGACAGTTCACGGAACATCATTTCTCGGTTCTGTCTCGAAGAAGCCCCTGTGTTAATTCAATTACTCAGTATCTACTTCGTTCTGCATTACTTAATCAATACATGTGGACCCATCAAATATTTCATCCCCGTTCATTGTTGATTCCTTGAGGTTCTTAGCGATGCGGAAGCAACTTTATCGTCACGAGTAATAAAAGAACGATGATTAACAATTTTAAGCTGTCTGGTACCTAGCACATCACCATAAAAGATACGAAATAAGCATTCCAGTGAACAGGAAAACAAATTGTCGTCTTTTCCCCGGCCAATCTGGGATCATTGCAATGTGAAGCGAAAGTCAATCAGGAGTTAAGAGGATTCAATCCACTCACGATGAAGTAGACGACTGAAGGTTGCGTAGGTCTATGTGCACGTTCGTGTGTGTTAGTTTCTAGTGTTCATATGTAAATGACAGTTGTGTCAATGGGGGAACGTTATTCGAAAGTAACACTAGTTGACTCGAATTTAATCATTCTTATTACCAGTAGTTGCATTGCAAAATTTGACATTATCACGGCAGGAGGTAGGTGATGACTGTCATAAATGTTCGCTAATGGAGGACGTTTGTCATCCATTCCGAGATTTTGAAAAAAAAACTGTCTCCGTTTACATATCGCTGCGTACCCGAGATATTTTACTAATTTGGTACTCTGTGTGGATGAATTTATTAACAGATGTCATAAGGGTGATTTCAACTACACAAATTTGACAAAGTTCAATGTTAAGTATTAACGCCTCGCTGTGACTGGTATGACATTACATGATATCCCGGTGATTAAGCATCACCACAACTGCTAAGGTAATTAATCGTCATGGTGTATATCATGAGTCTTAAAATCACACGATCGTTATGAAATTTACACCGCTTCACGGCTCGTCGGCATTTTCTCCCGTCCGTAGTTAAGTTGTATGTTACTAAGTTGCCTAGGCAAGGACGTTATTCCATTCCATTCCCGGCCACTGTTACTAGGTGAATCTGATTAAATATCGCTTCACGAATCACTATTGTCCTCAAAGCCGAGCGTCCTTCGGTTAACGCCACTGCGGGAAATCGGTTGTCGAATACGGTGAAGTGACGATCTCGTGTACCTAGTGTCAAAATGCGGCCGGGGTGGATTCTTCAATGGGGCTAATGCGGTAAAGATTTTCACCAAATTTGCAGAAAGTAGAAATGCTAAAAGGACGGACAGGTAGGCACATGCGGCAACCTTTTTCGTCAGAAATGCACTCGGAAAGAAAGCACTTGTAGGAAGAGTCGCCTTAATGAAAACGTTATGCAATCATCTCATAAATGATTATACCGGCCGCTAATTTTAAAGATTTTTCTTTCACGTCAAACTTCGACCTCTTTTCCCTAGATTTCATTTCCCTAATCCCGCAAAGAAATAAACAACATTAACGTATGTCCTTCCATCCCTTGTGTATCAACGTAATAAAATTAGCGGGTAAGTTGGGACTGGGACCATTTAACTTTTGCCTAGAGAAACATTTTCTGTTCTGTGGCGTGACAAGACAAGTAAAGATTTCTGGAAAGGTTAATTTCGTTCAAAAGAAGGGGAATGAGCCGTCTCGCACCGGAAAAACCTTCGTGTCCCGCGGAAGGGACCCCGGTTCAAAACTATAACAAGAATCGGTCATTTGGAGGCATGGTGATCAAAGAACTGGTCTACTTGTCACGTCTGTCTCGATGCATTTGTAATCAATTGCTGATAAATCGTTGCAGTATCGCAAAAAAAAAATTGCGGAAAAGGATGAAAAATCACTCAATCGACTTTAAAATACTTGGGGGATTCGTTCAGAGGAGGTTTATCAACATTGTTTCAGCGAGATGCCGATTTCCCAAGAAGGAAACCCGATGCCCATTACATAAATTGTTATTTGTGCGAATGATGCTGATTCCATATGCTGTTAACGACGATGCATTCCGTAGAAATAGTTTCTGGGAATTGATTGATTGGATAGAATTAGCACAATGGAAAATCCACGGAAGCGCTCACTGCCCGCCATTTTGTTTATTGCGACGCCTGCTCGTCACGACTTGGTGAATGTACAAGGAACGCTGTTGCCCAGCTGCGTTCTATGCTTGCGAGGTTTCCACAGAAATTTCTTCCTCGTGCGGAATGCCACGTGGGTCATTGCGACAGCCCTTTTCTGGTTAACGTAGAAACTTGGGGCGAGGACGGGTCGCATTACCTGCCTGCCTCCTCGCGTTGAACCCCCGAGGAGTTTTACGACGTAGCGGATGGGACGGGAGGTTAAGCGGAATTAGCCTTCGCGGAAAAACGGCCGCGTGGGAAGGGCATGTGGGAACCTGTCATTTACTGCCCCTGGAAGTGAAGCAGGAGCAACGTGACCACAAGCGTACCAGTTTCGGAGGGAGACGGACGCCGTGAATCCATATTATTTTTGACGGAGGGAGACATGTAAGTCAAGGCTTACGTCTGAGAAACGAGCATAGCAGGTCAGTGGTTTGAAAAGTACTGGGTGAAAGGGAAGTAATCATGGGAATATAATATTTTTTCCTTAATATCTCGACGGTCATTTTCATCAAATGCAGACGCATAGCAGTAGAAAATATAATTGAATAGGAGGTAAGAAATTCGTCCATCTTTTATTGTCATAAGTTTCTCCTTTACATTTACTCTATTTTTTCGTGAACCGCGCGCGTGCACACCAGGTAAGTAGTTGGTGAATCGGAGGAAAGCGTGGGACTCTAATTTTCCAGGTTTTTACGTTTATTTATGTACGTCCTTTGCGGCCGAGTATTGACGATTGCCCATCGCAGTCGGGTATTTGAAAACTGAAGATTATTTCATGGCCCTTAGAAGGGCCGTTAGGATGCATCAAAGCAATCCCGTCGAGGAATTTACTTTGAGCTGGTGTACTTGGTGACGGCCTTGGTCCCCTCGGAGACGGCGTGCTTGGCCAGCTCACCGGGAAGCAAGAGCCTGACGGCGGTCTGCACCTCCCGGCTGGTGATGGTGGAGCGCTTGTTGTAGTGAGCCAGGCGAGAAGCTTCGGCGGCGATTCTCTCGAAAATATCGTTGACGAAGCTGTTCATGATGCTCATGGCCTTGCTGGAGATTCCGGTGTCGGGGTGCACCTGCTTCAGCACTTTGTAGATGTAGATTGCGTAGCTCTCCTTCCTCCTGCGCTTCTTCTTCTTGTCTCCCTTGGAGATGTTCTTCTGGGCCTTGCCCGCTTTCTTCGCAGCCTTTCCGCTCGTCTTGGGTGGCATGGTGATCACGTTCGGCGAACGGGGTCGATTTCAGTATTTTCGCCGATCATCAGTCGCCTGCTTATGTACCCCTGGTCCGTTCCGTGAGCCGAATCTCCTCGACGACCAATCACGTAAAAGCATGATGTGGCGTCGCTAGGACGGCGGCAGCCTATATAAATGCGCCCAGGAGTCTGACAGCGATTAGACAGCACTACCAGATAAAGAAGCATTCAGCCATGTCCGGACGAGGAAAGGGAGGAAAAGTGAAGGGGAAGTCCAAGTCCCGCTCCAGCAGGGCCGGTCTTCAGTTTCCGGTCGGTCGTATCCACCGTCTGCTCCGCAAGGGGAACTATGCCGAGCGTGTTGGTGCCGGTGCCCCAGTCTACTTGGCCGCCGTCATGGAGTACCTGGCCGCGGAAGTCCTCGAGTTGGCCGGTAACGCTGCCAGGGACAACAAGAAGACGAGAATCATCCCTCGTCACTTGCAGTTGGCCATCCGCAACGACGAGGAGTTGAATAAGCTCCTGTCGGGCGTTACCATCGCTCAGGGAGGTGTCCTTCCGAACATCCAGGCGGTGCTCCTGCCCAAGAAGACTGAGAAGAAGGCATAAGCATCACGCTGTGCGCATAAAAGGTCCTTTTCAGGACCAGAACATACTAGAGAGATGTACGCGATAAATGTCATGTGAAAAAAATAATAATAACAATAAACGTAATAAGCATAGCGAATGAAACGTGGAGCTATAATTGGGCTAAGGTAAACGATGGGAAATAAAGCGTATAAAAAGTGAAAGCGTTTGTGCTGAAATGCAACGAAGAATGATTGAAGGTGACACTGCTTCGTTTACAATGTATTTCATAGTCTGTCATAAAATTTCACCTGCAATCTGCCGCTTAACTACGTTATTTCTTGTTAACATGTATGGTTGCAACGGCGCGATACACATTGTCGCCAGTCCGTTGCCACGTGCTTATTCATGTACGGTTGCAACGGCGCGATATACATTGTTGCCACGTGCTTATTCATGTACGGTTGCAACGGCGCGAAGTACATTGTTGCCCCGTGCTTATTCCTGTACGGTTGCAACGGCGCGATATACATTGTCGCCAGTCCGTTGCCACGTGCTTATTCCGATTCGCTGACAATGTCTTTAACGTCGGTAAAGGCTCATACAATTTCAACTCTATTATCACCGCCATTTTTTTTTTGCGTTCGAACAGGTCTTACTTTACTATTTATCGCCGTCACACACGCTATGGCGAATAGGGAATAATTTTTCGTTCCGTTATGGCAAAGGATTGGCTCCATCTCTGAACATTGTATTGGTCCTTAGAAGGACCTTTTTTATCGACGTACGCCGGGTGTCGGATGGCGATCCCGTCGCGTCGTGTCTAACCGCCAAACCCGTAGAGAGTGCGGCCCTGTCGCTTGAGTGCGTACACGACGTCCATGGCTGTGACGGTCTTCCTCTTGGCGTGTTCGGTGTAGGTGACGGCGTCGCGAATAACGTTCTCAAGGAACACCTTGAGCACACCGCGCGTCTCCTCGTAGATGAGTCCGGAGATACGCTTCACTCCACCTCGGCGGGCGAGACGGCGGATGGCCGGCTTGGTGATGCCCTGGATGTTATCGCGGAGAACTTTGCGATGACGTTTGGCTCCTCCCTTTCCCAGGCCTTTTCCTCCCTTGCCGCGTCCAGTCATCTCTGTAGTCTGCTCGTAGTAAGGGCTGCTGTCTGATGACCTGAAATGCACCTTCGCCGGTATTTATAAACGTCGCCGCCGCGGCGATGACGTACCCGACCTCTCCACCAATCAGCGTCGCCCGTACTATCTGGCGCCATTCTCGGAAGTGCTTAAAAGACGGCGTTGACCCGGCTTTTTTTTTTTTTTTTTTTTTTTTTTTTTTTTTTTTTTTTTTTTTTTTTTTTTTTTTTTTTTTTTTTTTTTAGAGAGAGATCAGCAGCAGCAGGAGCAGCAGCAGCAGCAGCGGAGCAGCACCAGCAGAAGCGGATCATCGAGGGACAGCATCGAAGAGAGAACTTCTTATTCTTTAGGAAAAGATTTTCTCAAATCGACCACCACCGAGGAAATCCACACTCGAAGCCCAGGGGAGGAGGACCGGCTAGAGCGAGGACCAATCAGGTGGCAGCAGCCCCCAAGCGCTAGACTATATAAGTCGGCGCATCGCAGAGTTCATTTCGCTCTTTTGAGAGCGAAGGAACATTGCCATTGTCCTTCTCAGGACGTTTTTCTTTCAGCACTAGGGACCGAGCATTGGAACGCAAGAACGGGCCCCACCAGTGGTAACCCACTTGTGCACCCAGTGCTCGAAGGGACCGCCCTAGCCGGGGAATAACGGTCTGATTCCCGAGGAATCGTCGAGAAGAGCAGCGCGGGCGACCGGGGTCGAAGCGACGAGGGAGTAGGAGAGAGCCAATCAGGAGCGAGGAGGCCCAAGGCTCCGAGTATATAAGCCGGCGCTTTCCATCTCACTTCACTCGCTCTTCTGAGAGCGAGCGAAGGAACACTGCCATTGTCCTTCTCAGGACGTTTCTTTCAGCACTAGGGACCGAGCATTGGAACGCAAGAACGGGCCCCACCAGTGGTAACCCACTTGTGCACCCAGTGCTCGAAGGGACCGCCCCAGCCGGGGAATAACGGTCTAATCTCCGAGGTCGTCGAGGAAGAGCAGCGCAGGCAGCCGGGGGCGGAGCAGTGAACGGTCCTTTAAAGGACCTTCTCTTTTTCAGACCGAACACACGGAACTTAGGCAAGGGCCCGACCAACGGTAACCCTCCTACGTACCCGGTGTTCGAAGGGACCTCCCCATCCGGGGAAGAAGGTCTAATCGGCGAGGAGAGAGCAACGACAGAGGGACTTGTCCTCTGATTCTTCGGCTGGTACTCTAGACCCTCTTTGTCTCCCCCAGCGCACTCGCTGGCCTGGCAAAGGGCCCCTAAGTCCTAAGGTTTGCACGCCGTTGCACTCTTCGGCACTACCTGCGGACACACACCCCCACACAAACAATAGCGGGGCCGGGCTAACGTAGTCCCCGGTTCTCACCCGCGGGGGCAGAAGGGAGTTCCCGCTTGCTTGCGGGCAAGCGGTTCACTAGGTCCTCCAGGGTCGGGAAGGGAAAGTTAGCAGCGTTAAGCGAACGCTCTCTGCTTCGTACGTGCCTTAACCTTAACCTTACCTCTAGGGCTACGCTTCACGTTGCACTAGGGAAGGGTAGCAAGCGCACCCACTTGCATCCAGCGCCGCTTCAAGCGAGCGTTTACTTACGAGCTTCACTCGGTCCATTCAGCCGCTTTAAAAAAAAAAAAAAAAAAAAAAAAAAAAAAAAAAAAAAAAAAAAAAAAAAAAAAAAAAAAAGCGTTTCTTTAAGAGCTTCAGTCGGCCCCTTCAGGGCCACAACTAAGTGAGTGAGTTTTCTTATAGGGAGGCCGGACTAATAAAACCTTTTTTTCAGCCTGAGTATACCTCACCACCTCCCTTATCCCCCGTCCTATACCTCTTCTGAATCCCCGTCAACCCCTTTCACCATAGCCATGCCCGGAGCAAGTTACTTTCTACGAGACAGGCCAGGCTCCGCCCCTTCCGGCCAATGGCTTGTTGCCGGAGGTAAGAAAGGGAAGCGAAAAAAGCGGCAAGACTCGGGACGTACCTCTCCACCATCCTCACCCTCCCCCGTCCCCCTCCTTTCCCTCCGCTCTTCACCTCCCTCCAACGTACCTTCCTCCCCCTCCCCCCCGCCTCCCGGATTATTCCACTCCCCTACCTCCCTCTTTGCCCCGATCCCGAGAAGACCCAATCCTAACCCAAATCCCGCCCCTTCTTCCTCCCCCCTACCCCCCCGACCTCCTAAACCAGGCACCTCCCAACCACCTTCTTCTTCATCCAAGAAGAAGAAAAAATCCGTAAATCCTCCTCCTCCACCACCCTGTGACCTCCCCGAACCTCCTCGCATCATCCCTAACCCCGTGCCAAAAAGCCCTTCGTCCTCCCCACGGTATGTCACTCGCGAGAATGACACAACTGTCACCTTCTCCTCCCTCCCCAAGAACGTTAGCCAGAAGTCCTTCTTTACGGCTCTTCGTTCTACGCACCTATCCCTGTCCACCTCTCACATCCTCGTCTACCCTGGGGACAGGATGGCAAGGGTGCGCCTTCCAAAGCAGAGTCTGCCTCTCTTGCAGGGCGAAGGGAAAAAGCGCCTGGACGCCCTGTTGGGAGCGACCTGCACTATCTCCATTATGGGCGGCCCAAGTCATCCCCGTTCCCCTGCTCCTTCCTCCTTACCCCCCAAAAAACCCTCCTTTTCATTTGTAGTGAAAGGAGTGGATCTACAGATGCAGCCTGAGGACATCAAGGAGGCCCTGGTCGACGCCGGCGTTCCGGTCGTCAATTTGTGGCGCATAACGTCAAGGGCAACCAATACCGAGACGACCCTAATTAGATGCGTCACCACAGGTGCGGAGGCGGCATCTGCGGTCATCTCAGGAGGACTCCCCTGCTACGGCCGCGTGTATCGCTGCGAGCCGTCGCATCCCCCCCTTCCACAACCCCAAAGGTGCTTCAGGTGCCAACAATTTGGCCATCCAACTGAAGATTGCAGGTTGGCCACCAAGTGTGCAAGGTGCGGAGCGGCCCATCGTGCCACCGACTGCACGGCTACTGCCATGCGCTGTCCCAACTGCAGCGGAGAACACCACGCCGGGGATTGGAGATGCCCCAAACGCCCCTCAGCCCCTAAATCTCTCGCCACCACGGCCCCTATTCTCCCCGATCCCTCTCTTTCAGAAGCAGCGAAAGATGACGTCCCGGAAGCCAAGGAGGCCGTAACGAAGGGAGACCTTCTCCGTTTTCTCTCCCTAGTGTACGCTAACGCCGCCCCGGAGCACCGCCAAACCATGGAGACCATCCTCAACACGGCGGCGCGGTCGGTCTTCGGGTTTAACGTCCGTAACCTTTATTCCAGGAATACACTATTTCCTGCCATTTCCTCGTATGCTTCCCGTTGCAGATGAACGCGTCCAATATAGGTTTTGTCAACATCTGCGCGGTCACCCGGAAGAGACATCAGCTCCTCCATTACATTGATAACGCCTCCATTTGTATTTTAGGTCTGGTGGAGACATTCCTGCCACCTAACGCCCGTATTAATATACCCAATTTCCAGGAATTCTCCAAGCCAAGAGTGGCACCACGGTCAGGGGGTGTGTCTCTCCTTGTCCGCAAGGACATAGGTGCAAAAGCGCTGCCCATTCCCTCAGGCATTTTGTCAGAGGGAAATGAAGCTGTCTTGGTGGAGTGTCGAATAAGTCGGAAGACTATATTCGTATGTTCACTCTACTCCAGAACAGATGACCCCCTACCTACGGCTCTCTTGTCTCACATCATCTCTCTTGGCAGATCCTGCATCATCCTTGGTGACTTTAATGCAAGGAGCCAGTCTTTCCGTGACGCGGTGACCACGGTAAAGGGCCGCCGGTTGGACAATTACCTGCTCACCCATCCTCTCATTCGCCTTGACATCCCTTTCCCAACCTATGTTGGTCGCGGCCCCTCCTTCCCTGATCAAGCCCTGGTCTCCTCAAACCTCTTCCACCTAACCGGCGACGTTACCATTGGGGACTGCGTCACGTCCGACCACCTCCCTTTCTCCTTTCCTCTGCAGGGCACCAGACGCCTAGAACGGAGAGGCTTTACAGTCACGGACAATAAAAACGCTGACTGGAAAGCCTTCAACAAGTCGATCGCTGATGCAACTGGGGACCTTGCGGCGCCGCGTTCCCGGGACGACGCCGACGACGCCTTGAAAAGGCTGACCGACGCGTTCAGGGACGCTACGGCGCAACTACCCAGAAGGCAGATCGATCCTTCGCGCCCTCCCCTTCCCGTTGACGTTGTACAACTAATAAAAAACAAACGCTCCCTTTACAGGCAATGGCTACGCACAAGGGACCCGGATCTGAAAACAGAATGGAACCGCTCTAACGCCATCATCCGGCGACGGGTGATAGCATACAAGGAGAAATCCTGGGCGATCGCCTGTTCCAAACTCGATAGTGCGGACGGCGCTAAGTTCTGGAAGCAGTTCCGGGCTCTCTCTGGGCAGCGCTACGTAACTCAGACATCTCTTATCAACTCAGCAGGCGACCCTATCGCCGAACCAAGAGAGAAGGCGGAAGAATTTCGGCGAGTCCTCAGCGATGTGTTCCGTCCACAGGAGGACCCGGCCTTCGACGAAGGACACAAAGCGGCATGCAGACGGCACTTGGACTCGCTGACTTACTCTCTTCTTCCCCTGCAGGAACCAGACCCCAATAATAACGACCCTATTTTCCTTCCGATTGATACAGATGAAATGGCAGAATGCAGGCCCCGACGTAACACAGCCCCAGGCAACGACGGGATCACCACTCGCCACACACAGCGAGCCCCAAGCTGTAATCAACCCCTTCTTCTCATTTTCAATTCCCTTCTTTCCCTAGGCTATTATCCTACGGCGTGGAAATCCATGACCATCATCATGCTTCCAAAACCAGGGAAGGACCGGAAGAAAGCAGAGAACTACCGGCCGATATGTCTCACCAGCGTCATCGGGAAATGGTTTGAGAGAATCATTACCCGCCGGCTCACCAACCTTTTCTCCTCTAATGGCGTCCTGCCGCCACACCAATATGGTTTTCGCCCCCACAGGTGCACCACTGACCCACTCAGTCATCTCACCACGATGGCGGCCGAGGCGATCAACTGCCGACAATATGTGGCGGCACTATTTCTGGATATCGAGAGAGCTTTCGATAGGGTATGGCATGATGGTCTTATCGGCAAGCTCTCTCTTACCCCGGGAGTATCCCCCCCCCTCCTCCGATTAATTTCCTCCTTCCTTTCTAACAGGCAGGCAACAGTCAGGGTGAATGGACACCACTCCTCTACCTTTCCCCTGCTCGCAGGCGTCCCTCAGGGTACCGTCCTTTCCCCTCTCCTCTTCACCCTGTTCTGCTGGGACATGCCCACGGACAAGTATCCAGGCAAGCGAGTAACACTCGCCCAATATGCTGACGATACAGCGCTGTGGATAAGGGCGCAGAGGGTGGAAACAGCCGTCAAACATCTACAGCGCGCTACGACCACCCTCGAGGGATGGTTCCGGAGATGGCGTTTGCGGCCAAACCCCCATAAATCCACCTTCATGGTGTTCACCGGCACGAACGATAATCGTGGGGTCGGTCTTTCACCTCCCTCCCTTCAACTTTGGAACAAGTTGATCATCCCATCCCCTTCCGTTACCTACCTTGGTGTCCATGTTGATAAACATCTTTCTTTCAGGGCACATGTGGCAAACGTTACAGCAAAGTGCAGCCGTCGCGCGAACCTATTGCGTGCCGTCCGGGCTAACGGCCATGGGGTGTCCGAGGGATGCGGGGTCCTCCTATACAAAGCCTTTGTCAGGCCTGTTATGGAGTACGCCGCGCTCGCGGTTCTACCCCTGCGTAACAATCTAGAGCGCTTTGCCTCTTTTGAACGCCGGGTCTTGAGGCGGCTGCTTCTCTTGCCTAACGATGCCCCGAGAGAATACATATATGACCGTGCTGACATTGAGCCGATCCTTCACAGGTTATGCCGCGCCCGCTGCAGGACAGCGGCTCGATGGGCTGAATACAACGAAGACCTTCTGACCACCATCCTGGACAACATGGGAAGCCTGCTACGCCGTCGCCCCGTGATGAAACTACAGTCGCCCGCTCGGATCATCACCACCCTTTTCCCAACCTACTACCCGGATATGGAGCTGCCGCCGCACGCGGTTCGCACCACTCTGGATCTTCCACCTTGCCTTCAGCCGGACCCAGACCTACCACTCTTCCGCCCACCCCGCAGGAGAGCCCGTCGACCGACCTTACCCAACCAGTGAATTAACCCCAGTGAAGTGACTAAAGTGAAGTGACACTCTAAAAACTCAATATATATATTGTTATCTGTTCTCTGTTACTCTTGTTATGTTAGCCTTATGGTTACTGTTTTTTCTTGTTTCTTCTTCTTCGGTGGCCTGGCGGAGGTTTTGCGGGTTTCCCTCCGCCCGTGGGTGAATACCGGGCCAATACCGCTCCCGCAGAAAATATATCAAAGGTTTTCCGCAACCGCTACCACCTTTGTAGCCTTTTCTTATTTATTTCTTTCCGCCCCGAAGAGGAGTTTCATCCTATAACGGGGTTTCCGTATTGTTTTTATTATGTTTCAATGTTATATTTTATTCACTCTTGTATACTGTTCTTTACGGAAATAAAAACCTTTTAAATCGTAAAAAAAAATCGGCTTTTTACAGATCGCAGAAATGGCACGTACGAAGCAGACAGCCCGCAAGTCCACCGGAGGAAAGGCCCCGAGGAAGCAGCTGGCCACCAAGGCCGCTCGCAAGAGCGCGCCGGCGACGGGAGGCGTCAAGAAGCCCCACAGGTACCGCCCCGGTACCGTGGCCCTTCGTGAGATCAGGAGATACCAGAAGAGCACGGAGCTCCTCATCCGCAAGCTGCCCTTCCAGCGCCTGGTGCGTGAGATCGCCCAGGACTTCAAGACCGATCTTCGGTTCCAGAGCTCCGCCGTCATGGCTCTCCAGGAGGCCAGCGAGGCTTACCTAGTGGGTCTCTTTGAGGACACCAACCTCTGCGCCATCCACGCTAAGCGTGTGACCATCATGCCCAAGGACATCCAGCTGGCCCGCCGTATCCGCGGAGAGCGAGCTTAGAAAGCTACTTTCGGCCGAAAAACAAAGGTCCTTTTCAGGACCAGTACATACTTAAAAGTTTGAATTTAGCACGATCGCACAATAATTAACGACGATGTAAATCCATTGGAATGATGGACGACATGAAATTTCCTTTGCGCATGGCAAGTGCGTTTGCACGGCTACGCATGAAATGAGATGAAATAAAAGTTCGTGCGATGCTTACCTGACGCGCTTAACGAAAAGAAAACAATACTCCGTGACGTGTTGTTCATTTTACACGTTCTATGAATGTTATTCTTAATTTTTTTTTTCGTCCGTCCATGTCGCATCATCAATTTTAAATAGGACCGTTGTTTTTGCATGGCATTAATCATGATAAATGTTAACTTTGGGCGTGCTCAGTGGCGTGGGCATTGAGTGGCAAGCATCTTTGGAAGACATGATGGTCCTAAAAAGGACCGAGATTGGACGCTGTCTGCTGTCCTAGGTGCGCCGGTGGCGAAGCAGTGATGGTTCACTTCTTTTTCTGGGCGGCGGAAGGTTTCTTGGCGGCGGGCTTGGCCTTGGTGGGCGTCTTCTTGGGCTTGGGGGTCTTGGGTTTGGTGGCCGCCTTTTTCGCCTTCGACGGGGACTTTGCCGCCTTGGCGGCGGGTTTCCCAGCCGCCGGCTTCTTCTTTGGCTTGTCCGCCGCCTTCTTCGCCTTCTTGGCTGGTGGCGCGGACTTGCTTCGCTCCTTGGGCGCGGACCTCTTGGTGCCACTGGACGCCTTCTCGGAGGACTTCTTGGCTCCGACCGCTTTCGGTTTCTTTACTCCCGTCTTCTTGACGACCTTTTTCGCCTTGGTCGTCCCGCTGGCTGCCGCGGGTGCGGCCTTCTTGCTGTGGCTCAGCTTGAAGGAACCTGAGGCGCCCTTTCCCTTGGTCTGGACGAGAGTTCCGGCGGTGACGGCCGCCTTGAGGTACTTCTTGATGAAAGGCGAGAGCCTCTCGGCGTCCACTTTGTAGCTGGCTGCGATGTACTTCTTGATGGCTTGAAGGGAAGAGCCACCGCGCTCCTTGAGGCCCTTGACTGCGTTGTTAACCATCTCGGAAGTGGGCGGGTGCGACGGCTTTGCGCGAGCCTTCTTGGCTGCTCCGCCCTTGCTGGCCTTCTTGGAAGCCGCGGAGGTTCCTGAAGAAGGCAGGGGTTTTACTGCGACGGTGCCCGAAGGCTGGGCTGCCGGTGGTGCGGCTGCCGCTGCTCCAGATGCTGCGTCTGCCATGTTATCGGCTGCTGCGTGATGATAGAAAGAGAAAATTACCAAGACATGGATTTCTTACGAAAGTCCACCTTGCTATCGTACCATTTCGGAGCAAAATACGATCTCTTCCTCTCGCCTCCGGTGCGCTTCTCGGATTGTTTGTACTCCACTCCTCCTCCGACTTTCGCGTTTCGGAGAGTGTCGGGGGCGCGTAACGAGGGCGCCTTGCGCCGCGGCGCCCGTCAGGGTTCCACCCTGTCGGCCGTGGCGGCGCCAGGCGTTTGGCGAGCCCAGTTCGTGTGCAGCGGGTCGTCAAAATACGGGTTGTCGTCCTGTCGAAGGCGTACCCGGGAATAAACGTTGCACACGTTTCTACCGGGGTCGATTCCTCGAGATCCGAGGTAACGTACGTTCGAGGCCATCCTTCACCTGGTATTGGACGCGCTCGCGACCCGGTGGGCCGCGCGCCGGCCGCGGAAAGCGGCCCCGAGAAGACGGTCCCTTCGGACGCCTTCCCCCTGACTCGGCGCCTGTCAAACCTTCCTCCTGTTCCTCCCCGGTGCCTGTCCCGTAAGCGGACGTTTATGCATTTTTCGACGACTCGGGGGCGTCGCGACGCACCCACCTCCCGCGCCCGTGGGAAAGGATTATCGAGTCGCAAATGGAGACGGAGTCACCCGTTAAGCGCACGCCTTACGACGCGTCCGCGTGGGCTTCGAAATGGTTGCATGGGGTGGCCGAAGGGGAAAAAGAAATGAACTGTACGCACGCGAATGGGACGTCAAAGTTCACGTACAACAAAGTCGAGGATGGCGCCGAATTATGCTTTAGCCCCGTGAGCGGGCGGGAAAAACAATGTAGTAGCCGAGGGCGCGCAGTGGCGACCCGGCCGTGACGAGTTTGCTCCGTCTCCAACGGCTTCGGACGTCGGTACCTCGTTGCGGGATGATGAATTTGTAGCAACCGGCATGTCTTCGGAAACGAAATGATACTTCATCACGGGAAAACTCTTATTGTCGTTGAAACGGCGCCACATCCACGTTTCCGCGGATGTCTACCCTAGTTTCCTTGCACGTCTTTCGAAGAGGAGAGTCGTCTGCCGTCGACTTGTTATCGCGTACATTTCTTTTATTAACCTTCCTTATCTGTGCGATGCGTTGGATGTGCTTTTCTCCACGGTGCCGTCAAGTTACGGAATACACCCCTACGACCTTAAAAAAAAATCCCTCCCACACACACGCTGTATGTCACGTTAAATGACCCTGTGTGATGGGATACCTCGGGGACGTAGTCAACGTGAAAGCGACTCCTTGAAAACCAGGCTCTCGTAAGCGTACGTAATTCGTGTCGGCAATTTCGCTCGGTACACATCCCCCGCCGTACGTCTTATTCACGGAAACGGCGAAAATAGGGCGCATCGCGGGATTGTATGCGCGATCATTACGATGGGAATCGCCATAAGCAAATAGGACAGATGCGTTTAACTCAATAATATCCACATCCCTTTCGTCGTAGTTGCGGAGCTATGACGGCTTGTATTCGTGTCACAATATTTTTCAGTTGCTTCCAACCTAATTTCACATCGTTTCCACTTGTTTCCAATCGACATAATGTGTGTCAAGCATATGGATCTTGTTTTTTACCTCCATGCCGTTGGAATAATATCTTTCATTAGAGCAATGGTCGACTTTTCCTTGTAACTTTCGAGGGTCGGGATAGTGATTGACGGATAAGGTAGAGTGAATAGCCCTTACCTGGAAAACATTCCTGTGAATAAATAAAAAAAACGTGGGAAAAAGCCGTCGGGGCGTGATGCGGCGTTCAATAGTGATGACAGATTATACTATCTGGCGTAGGAAAGACTTGAACACGATTTTTCCTGGGATCGTAATCAGGGATCCAGGCTGGTTTCCAGTGCTTGCGGGGTTGGGGGGACTAGGGGCGGCATTAACAGCCGGAACCGTTCATTCCTCTACGACCTCTCTTTCGTGGAACTCTATCACCGTCGACAGTTCACGGAACATCATTTCTCGGTTCTGTCTCGAAGAAGCCCCTGTGTTAATTCAATTACTCAGTATCTACTTCGTTCTGCATTACTTAATCAATACATGTGGACCCATCAAATATTTCATCCCCGTTCATTGTTGATTCCTTGAGGTTCTTAGCGATGCGGAAGCAACTTTATCGTCACGAGTAATAAAAGAACGATGATTAACAATTTTAAGCTGTCTGGTACCTAGCACATCACCATAAAAGATACGAAATAAGCATTCCAGTGAACAGGAAAACAAATTGTCGTCTTTTCCCCGGCCAATCTGGGATCATTGCAATGTGAAGCGAAAGTCAATCAGGAGTTAAGAGGATTCAATCCACTCACGATGAAGTAGACGACTGAAGGTTGCGTAGGTCTATGTGCACGTTCGTGTGTGTTAGTTTCTAGTGTTCATATGTAAATGACAGTTGTGTCAATGGGGGAACGTTATTCGAAAGTAACACTAGTTGACTCGAATTTAATCATTCTTATTACCAGTAGTTGCATTGCAAAATTTGACATTATCACGGCAGGAGGTAGGTGATGACTGTCATAAATGTTCGCTAATGGAGGACGTTTGTCATCCATTCCGAGATTTTGAAAAAAAAACTGTCTCCGTTTACATATCGCTGCGTACCCGAGATATTTTACTAATTTGGTACTCTGTGTGGATGAATTTATTAACAGATGTCATAAGGGTGATTTCAACTACACAAATTTGACAAAGTTCAATGTTAAGTATTAACGCCTCGCTGTGACTGGTATGACATTACATGATATCCCGGTGATTAAGCATCACCACAACTGCTAAGGTAATTAATCGTCATGGTGTATATCATGAGTCTTAAAATCACACGATCGTTATGAAATTTACACCGCTTCACGGCTCGTCGGCATTTTCTCCCGTCCGTAGTTAAGTTGTATGTTACTAAGTTGCCTAGGCAAGGACGTTATTCCATTCCATTCCCGGCCACTGTTACTAGGTGAATCTGATTAAATATCGCTTCACGAATCACTATTGTCCTCAAAGCCGAGCGTCCTTCGGTTAACGCCACTGCGGGAAATCGGTTGTCGAATACGGTGAAGTGACGATCTCGTGTACCTAGTGTCAAAATGCGGCCGGGGTGGATTCTTCAATGGGGCTAATGCGGTAAAGATTTTCACCAAATTTGCAGAAAGTAGAAATGCTAAAAGGACGGACAGGTAGGCACATGCGGCAACCTTTTTCGTCAGAAATGCACTCGGAAAGAAAGCACTTGTAGGAAGAGTCGCCTTAATGAAAACGTTATGCAATCATCTCATAAATGATTATACCGGCCGCTAATTTTAAAGATTTTTCTTTCACGTCAAACTTCGACCTCTTTTCCCTAGATTTCATTTCCCTAATCCCGCAAAGAAATAAACAACATTAACGTATGTCCTTCCATCCCTTGTGTATCAACGTAATAAAATTAGCGGGTAAGTTGGGACTGGGACCATTTAACTTTTGCCTAGAGAAACATTTTCTGTTCTGTGGCGTGACAAGACAAGTAAAGATTTCTGGAAAGGTTAATTTCGTTCAAAAGAAGGGGAATGAGCCGTCTCGCACCGGAAAAACCTTCGTGTCCCGCGGAAGGGACCCCGGTTCAAAACTATAACAAGAATCGGTCATTTGGAGGCATGGTGATCAAAGAACTGGTCTACTTGTCACGTCTGTCTCGATGCATTTGTAATCAATTGCTGATAAATCGTTGCAGTATCGCAAAAAAAAAATTGCGGAAAAGGATGAAAAATCACTCAATCGACTTTAAAATACTTGGGGGATTCGTTCAGAGGAGGTTTATCAACATTGTTTCAGCGAGATGCCGATTTCCCAAGAAGGAAACCCGATGCCCATTACATAAATTGTTATTTGTGCGAATGATGCTGATTCCATATGCTGTTAACGACGATGCATTCCGTAGAAATAGTTTCTGGGAATTGATTGATTGGATAGAATTAGCACAATGGAAAATCCACGGAAGCGCTCACTGCCCGCCATTTTGTTTATTGCGACGCCTGCTCGTCACGACTTGGTGAATGTACAAGGAACGCTGTTGCCCAGCTGCGTTCTATGCTTGCGAGGTTTCCACAGAAATTTCTTCCTCGTGCGGAATGCCACGTGGGTCATTGCGACAGCCCTTTTCTGGTTAACGTAGAAACTTGGGGCGAGGACGGGTCGCATTACCTGCCTGCCTCCTCGCGTTGAACCCCCGAGGAGTTTTACGACGTAGCGGATGGGACGGGAGGTTAAGCGGAATTAGCCTTCGCGGAAAAACGGCCGCGTGGGAAGGGCATGTGGGAACCTGTCATTTACTGCCCCTGGAAGTGAAGCAGGAGCAACGTGACCACAAGCGTACCAGTTTCGGAGGGAGACGGACGCCGTGAATCCATATTATTTTTGACGGAGGGAGACATGTAAGTCAAGGCTTACGTCTGAGAAACGAGCATAGCAGGTCAGTGGTTTGAAAAGTACTGGGTGAAAGGGAAGTAATCATGGGAATATAATATTTTTTCCTTAATATCTCGACGGTCATTTTCATCAAATGCAGACGCATAGCAGTAGAAAATATAATTGAATAGGAGGTAAGAAATTCGTCCATCTTTTATTGTCATAAGTTTCTCCTTTACATTTACTCTATTTTTTCGTGAACCGCGCGCGTGCACACCAGGTAAGTAGTTGGTGAATCGGAGGAAAGCGTGGGACTCTAATTTTCCAGGTTTTTACGTTTATTTATGTACGTCCTTTGCGGCCGAGTATTGACGATTGCCCATCGCAGTCGGGTATTTGAAAACTGAAGATTATTTCATGGCCCTTAGAAGGGCCGTTAGGATGCATCAAAGCAATCCCGTCGAGGAATTTACTTTGAGCTGGTGTACTTGGTGACGGCCTTGGTCCCCTCGGAGACGGCGTGCTTGGCCAGCTCACCGGGAAGCAAGAGCCTGACGGCGGTCTGCACCTCCCGGCTGGTGATGGTGGAGCGCTTGTTGTAGTGAGCCAGGCGAGAAGCTTCGGCGGCGATTCTCTCGAAAATATCGTTGACGAAGCTGTTCATGATGCTCATGGCCTTGCTGGAGATTCCGGTGTCGGGGTGCACCTGCTTCAGCACTTTGTAGATGTAGATTGCGTAGCTCTCCTTCCTCCTGCGCTTCTTCTTCTTGTCTCCCTTGGAGATGTTCTTCTGGGCCTTGCCCGCTTTCTTCGCAGCCTTTCCGCTCGTCTTGGGTGGCATGGTGATCACGTTCGGCGAACGGGGTCGATTTCAGTATTTTCGCCGATCATCAGTCGCCTGCTTATGTACCCCTGGTCCGTTCCGTGAGCCGAATCTCCTCGACGACCAATCACGTAAAAGCATGATGTGGCGTCGCTAGGACGGCGGCAGCCTATATAAATGCGCCCAGGAGTCTGACAGCGATTAGACAGCACTACCAGATAAAGAAGCATTCAGCCATGTCCGGACGAGGAAAGGGAGGAAAAGTGAAGGGGAAGTCCAAGTCCCGCTCCAGCAGGGCCGGTCTTCAGTTTCCGGTCGGTCGTATCCACCGTCTGCTCCGCAAGGGGAACTATGCCGAGCGTGTTGGTGCCGGTGCCCCAGTCTACTTGGCCGCCGTCATGGAGTACCTGGCCGCGGAAGTCCTCGAGTTGGCCGGTAACGCTGCCAGGGACAACAAGAAGACGAGAATCATCCCTCGTCACTTGCAGTTGGCCATCCGCAACGACGAGGAGTTGAATAAGCTCCTGTCGGGCGTTACCATCGCTCAGGGAGGTGTCCTTCCGAACATCCAGGCGGTGCTCCTGCCCAAGAAGACTGAGAAGAAGGCATAAGCATCACGCTGTGCGCATAAAAGGTCCTTTTCAGGACCAGAACATACTAGAGAGATGTACGCGATAAATGTCATGTGAAAAAAATAATAATAACAATAAACGTAATAAGCATAGCGAATGAAACGTGGAGCTATAATTGGGCTAAGGTAAACGATGGGAAATAAAGCGTATAAAAAGTGAAAGCGTTTGTGCTGAAATGCAACGAAGAATGATTGAAGGTGACACTGCTTCGTTTACAATGTATTTCATAGTCTGTCATAAAATTTCACCTGCAATCTGCCGCTTAACTACGTTATTTCTTGTTAACATGTATGGTTGCAACGGCGCGATACACATTGTCGCCAGTCCGTTGCCACGTGCTTATTCATGTACGGTTGCAACGGCGCGATATACATTGTTGCCACGTGCTTATTCATGTACGGTTGCAACGGCGCGAAGTACATTGTTGCCCCGTGCTTATTCCTGTACGGTTGCAACGGCGCGATATACATTGTCGCCAGTCCGTTGCCACGTGCTTATTCCGATTCGCTGACAATGTCTTTAACGTCGGTAAAGGCTCATACAATTTCAACTCTATTATCACCGCCATTTTTTTTTTGCGTTCGAACAGGTCTTACTTTACTATTTATCGCCGTCACACACGCTATGGCGAATAGGGAATAATTTTTCGTTCCGTTATGGCAAAGGATTGGCTCCATCTCTGAACATTGTATTGGTCCTTAGAAGGACCTTTTTTATCGACGTACGCCGGGTGTCGGATGGCGATCCCGTCGCGTCGTGTCTAACCGCCAAACCCGTAGAGAGTGCGGCCCTGTCGCTTGAGTGCGTACACGACGTCCATGGCTGTGACGGTCTTCCTCTTGGCGTGTTCGGTGTAGGTGACGGCGTCGCGAATAACGTTCTCAAGGAACACCTTGAGCACACCGCGCGTCTCCTCGTAGATGAGTCCGGAGATACGCTTCACTCCACCTCGGCGGGCGAGACGGCGGATGGCCGGCTTGGTGATGCCCTGGATGTTATCGCGGAGAACTTTGCGATGACGTTTGGCTCCTCCCTTTCCCAGGCCTTTTCCTCCCTTGCCGCGTCCAGTCATCTCTGTAGTCTGCTCGTAGTAAGGGCTGCTGTCTGATGACCTGAAATGCACCTTCGCCGGTATTTATAAACGTCGCCGCCGCGGCGATGACGTACCCGACCTCTCCACCAATCAGCGTCGCCCGTACTATCTGGCGCCATTCTCGGAAGTGCTTAAAAGACGGCGTTGACCCGGCTTTTTACAGACAGGAGATTCCATTCTGAGCTTGCGAAGTGAACGGACGTCTTTTTGAGCGCTCCTTCTTTCGTGTTTTTGTGCGCGTTTGCGTGTTTTGGGTGCGATCCCTTTGTGGGTCACTGTGCCGCCCGGCGGGTCCTTTGATCCGACCGCCGCCGCCGAGCAACGGCCGCCCGCCCGGGCCGGTCGCTTGCCTCCCCCTCCCCTCCCGGGAGCTGCCTAGGCGCTCGCCCCGCCCGACTGCTCGGCCGAGTGGTCCCCCTTCCCCTCCTGATACATTCCGTCGTCGAGCTACGTCTCCGATGTGCAATTAACTAAAATTATGCGAATTAAAACGTCGTCGCCTATACATCACGACGCTGGTCCACTTAAGCATCCGCGTGGTTCACATGACGTCGCTATAAATCTTGGTCTTCGGGGAAATCGCCGAACAACGCAAACGCCGATTGCTTTAGCGGCAATTTCAGCGAACCTAATCCAAAGTGACTCCGTTTCTCCGGCCATGGCCGCAGTCCCGCTGACCACGGACAGTTTGCGCGATGCGCTCGCGGCCCTTTCCGTGAGCGAAAGGGACGCTCTATTCGATACTTTCCGTCCCCATTCTGTGTCGCCTGTGCCGCACACCACCACATCATCTGCACATCACATCACGACGCCTTCTCGGCCGCCTACACCACCACAAAACCAGCCAGCTTGCCACTCCGCTACCTTGCCGGTGGAGCCAATGGACCTCGGTGCCGCCACGGCCCCGGTGAGTGTTCCCGCCCTCCCCGGTCGTTCTCATTCACCTCAGCGCACTGTGACGGACGCAATGCGTCCGAGCGCGTACCCTGGCAATGCTAATAACAATGTCATTAATGTTTCCAATTCACCAGACGCCGAATTTAAACTTGTAACGTCTAAACGCCGCCGCCATATGGCGTCAGGCGCTTTATCTTCCCCGCCGGTGTCCTCCGTTGGCATCGCCAACCGATTTACGCTTCTATCGGAAGGTGAAACTCCCCCTTCCAGTTTAAATTCCGTTCGTCCTCCTCCGCGTGATCAGGCGCGAGTATCGCCCACCGCAGCGGGTCCTAACAAGCCCCCAGGTAATGGGAAAATTCCGCCATTTCGCCTCGTGGACGTCTCAAAATGGGGAGAAATAAATTCGCGCATCAAGCGAGCTTGCGCTTTCCCCCCGATCGCCCATTCCACGGGCGCGAACGCTGCCGTCATTAAATGTGTAAACGCGGACGATTATACTAAAGTCGCTTCGATTCTCAGGGAACTGGAGGTTCCCCATGTGACATATCAACTGCCTGAAAATCGCCGCCGCGAATTTGCAATTCGCGGCGTACTTCCGTCGATCGACGACGATTCGCTTCTACGCGATCTGCAATCGCTTGGCCACCCTGTCATCACAGTGCGACGCATCACGTCCACTCGTCCGTCCGATAAAGAACGCGATCAAGGAATACGCGAATTGGAGCGTTACCCGACAACCACCATTCACGTCGTCTGCGAACACGCAGTCGACGTAGAAGCTTTTTTAAGCATTTCATTCTTGGCGGGTCTCCGTGTCACGGTGACCCCGTTTCGCAAACCGAACATGCCCGTGCAATGCCACCGTTGCCAGAGAATCGGGCACACAAAAAATCATTGCTTTTTGCAGCCGAACTGTGTTCGGTGCGGCGAAAAGCACCTTAGCAACGAGTGCATTAAATCCCGCGATACCCCGGCTCATTGCTACTTATGCGGTCTAGATCACCCCGCTAATTACCGTGGATGCGACGTCCACAAGGAAGCCAAGCGATTGCAGGCCGCGAAGAAAAAACCAAGTGTTTTTGCCGCGGCACAGACTCCTCCTCCCCTCCCACGCTCCTTCGCCGGGGCAGTGACCTCGTCAGCTGCTTTTCCTCCGCTCCCTAGCTCAAGGCGTCCCATGCCGAGCGGACCAGATGGCCACGCGCCCAAGCCCGGAGAGCATCCCCTCCCCTCCCCTCCCCTCGTCGGCCCTATGCCGACATCCCGTGATTCTTCGCCTGCCTCGGATGCTTCGGAGCTATTAGCTTGGTTTCGAAGCATAATGATTCAAATTCAACATGCACCTACGCTCGAGGCGAAGAAGATGTTTATCTTGGAGCAACTCCTCCAACTTCATGTCTAACGTCCATACGTCTTCACCGCGCGACACGCTGAAAATTCTTTCCTGGAATTGTAACAGTATTTCCAACAAAAAACACGAGTTGTTACAATTCGCCTCGCAACACCACATAGACATCGTTCTTCTTCAGGAAACCTTTTTAAAACCTCACGTCTCTTTCTACTCTTCCGATTACATTACACACCGTCTCGACCGCAACGCTCAAGGCGGAGGAGTTGCTATCTTGATTAAACGGGATATCTCTCATTCCCTTCTCGACGTCCCCATCCTCTCCTGCATGGAAGCTCTCGGAATTCAAGTACATACAACGCAGGGTAACCTGAATATATTCACCATTTACCAACTCGTCGGCAGGGCGCGTAAATTGAATAATAACGACCTGAACCTTTTGATGTCACGTCGCAGGTCGGGCTTGTACATAGGAGATTGGAATTCTCATAACAGACACTGGAATTGTTCCTCGACCTCCCGAAACGGGCGCATTTTGCATGCGTTCGCATCAAACCTACCCTCGTCCTTTCTCGCTCCCATGGAGCCGACACGTGTCTCCCGATCCCCTTCAAAAGTTTCCATTATCGATTTCGGTCTGGCGATCAACCTTCCCTTTGTCGGCACGCCCTCGGTCATCCGAGGATTTTCATCCGACCATTTCCCGGTCCTTTTTCACCTCCCCCTCTCCTCTCCTCGTCTTCTTCCCCCACCTACCCCGTCCTTAAACTGGGACCTTTTTCCTGCTTCCCTTGCAGACGTCTTGGAGCCGTTCGCTCCCCTTTCTTCCCCCACTCCAGCGGACCTTGACCGCCGAGCAGAAGCCGTTTCGGATGCCTTTGCAGAAGCGAAACGCCGAATCACGAAATTTATTCCTCCCAATTCTGGGAGAAGATCGCGTCCCCTTCCACAACACATTCTTGTGATGATAAAAGCCCGTAATGCCGCCCGTCGCCTATGGCAGCGTGACCGATTGCCTTGGGATAAGTCCCGGTACAACCGCCTCGCTGCTGACGTCAGACGGTCCATTAAGGCTTTTTCTTCGCAGGAATGGCTGCGTCATGTTTCCTCCCTGTCCTTCGAGGATAACTCTCTCTGGAAAATTTCCAAGTCCCTCCGCCGTAACATTAAAACGACCAACCCTCCGCTGCAATTAGCGGACGTTTTAATTTTCGATCCGGCAAAAAAGGCGGACATTCAGGCTGACCACCTGGAGTCCACCATGGCAGTCGATCCCACCCCATCCCCTGCGGATCGTAAAATCAGAAAGTTTTTAAAATCGCTTCCTTCAAATCCACCTGATCTCCCTTTGCTAACGTCCGCGGACGATATCAAAAGGGTTATCACTTCTCTTCCATCTAAAAAAGCACCCGGTTTTGATGGGATAACTAACCATCAACTTAAACTTGCCGCCTCCGTTCCGATGTTTCCCCTTATTATTTCTGATTTACTTAATCATTGCTACATTGCTTCCCATTTCCCATCCCCTTGGAAAACAGGGAAAGTTATCCTCCTTCCGAAGCCAGGGAAAGACGCTACTATCCCCGGAAATTGTCGCCCGATAACTCTTTTGTCTAACCTGTCCAAAATTTTCGAGCGAGTCCTTCTGACTCAGCTTGAATCTCACGCGAAAGCTCAGGGCATCTTCCGCCCGGAGCAATTTGGTTTTAGATCTCGCGTCTCCGCGCCGCATCAAATACTTCGCTTGTGCGAACGTATTTCGCACGGCTTTAATCTCCGTCGATCCACGGACGCTGTCTTTCTTGACATCGCCCGCGCGTTCGATAGAGTTTGGCATAAAGGTCTGCTTTATAAATTGCACATCTCGAACTTTCCTCCGCCCCTCATCAACTTGATCGCCAGTTTCCTTTCCAATCGTCAATTCCGAGTGTCTATTGGGGACTCCCTCTCCTCTGTAAAGCGAGCCGAAGCGGGTGTTCCGCAAGGCTCTCTTATCAGCCCGTTTTTATTCAATTTATTCGTCAATGACATGCCGTCGACGCCACACACGTCACTGTACATGTACGCCGATGATACCGCCATTGCCGCTACATCTCGGGTACGCAGCGCGAATTTCAAACGCCTCAACGCACACCTGCATAAAATACAGAAGTGGACTAAAACATGGAAAATTCAATTAAACGCCGCCAAAAGCACTCATGTCCACTTCGCCCGACGCCGCCCACGCACCCCGCACATCCCACTCCGATTACAAAACCACTGCATTCCGCAAGCTTCCTCTCACCGCTTCCTTGGCGTCATTCTTGACGCCAAATTAACCTTCCAACCGCACCTTAATCTGTGCCGCCGCAAAGCCATTGTGGCCATGAATCAGCTTCGATGTCTCGCGTCGGAAGCCTCTTCTGTGTCGCACGCGGACAGGATGCGGCTTTACAAGTCCATCATCCGTCCGCAAATACTTTACGGCTCTCAAATTTTCGCGTGCCGAAGGACGTTATGGACCCACCTCGAAACTATACAAAATAAAGCCATTCGGGGTCTGCTTAATGTGAGCCGTCTCACCCGAATGGCGGATGTGCGCGCGGCACATCGTCTCCCGTCAATTGCGGACTTTATGCGCCGCCAAATTAGGACGTTTCATGCGTCGATGACCTCCGCTGGTAATCCCCTTCTGGCGTCGTTGTGGGATTACGATATTGATAAGCGTCATACATATACACTGCCTAAGGATATTACTCGCCTATGAGTCTTTCCTATGCCTGCTTTTAGTCTTCTTCTTAGTCGTAAAATTTTAATTATATCGTCCTAAGTTAGCGTTCATTATAGCCTGTATAGCCTATCTTATCCTTTGTAATCTCCTTCAGCTTAGCCGGGTGTTTTCTTTTCGCACCCATTGTTGTAAATACTTTCACCGATACCAATTCTCAATCGGTGCTCTCTTGATTTTGTTTTTAGCGATCGCTTATCGGTCGCCTAGCCCCGCCCTGTCCACCTGTAGGACGCACAAGGGCGCTCACCCCTTACTGTATATATTCCACGCCATATACTCCTATTAGAGTTCGTTATCCTTTCTTTTAATTCATAAGTCATCCCCTTGTTCATTGCATTCTCCCGTATTGTTTATTCGTAGTTCTTAACCCGAGCCGTTTCCTGTCGGCTCGTCATTTTTTATGTTCATTTCATGTGAGAATGTACTCCTCACATACTAGCTGCTAAGTTTCTTTCTTCTCACAAACAACACGTACACTGACGTCCTTTTAGTTCAAATTGCCAGGGTATTTCTTTATTGTGAAACGACCGGTAAAGGTGGGTAACGCTCACCGGCACGGTTTATGTGTGCCCTATCCAGGGCTTCCAGTGCGCCATTTCTCATTTCTGGCTTTTTACAGATCGCAGAAATGGCACGTACGAAGCAGACAGCCCGCAAGTCCACCGGAGGAAAGGCCCCGAGGAAGCAGCTGGCCACCAAGGCCGCTCGCAAGAGCGCGCCGGCGACGGGAGGCGTCAAGAAGCCCCACAGGTACCGCCCCGGTACCGTGGCCCTTCGTGAGATCAGGAGATACCAGAAGAGCACGGAGCTCCTCATCCGCAAGCTGCCCTTCCAGCGCCTGGTGCGTGAGATCGCCCAGGACTTCAAGACCGATCTTCGGTTCCAGAGCTCCGCCGTCATGGCTCTCCAGGAGGCCAGCGAGGCTTACCTAGTGGGTCTCTTTGAGGACACCAACCTCTGCGCCATCCACGCTAAGCGTGTGACCATCATGCCCAAGGACATCCAGCTGGCCCGCCGTATCCGCGGAGAGCGAGCTTAGAAAGCTACTTTCGGCCGAAAAACAAAGGTCCTTTTCAGGACCAGTACATACTTAAAAGTTTGAATTTAGCACGATCGCACAATAATTAACGACGATGTAAATCCATTGGAATGATGGACGACATGAAATTTCCTTTGCGCATGGCAAGTGCGTTTGCACGGCTACGCATGAAATGAGATGAAATAAAAGTTCGTGCGATGCTTACCTGACGCGCTTAACGAAAAGAAAACAATACTCCGTGACGTGTTGTTCATTTTACACGTTCTATGAATGTTATTCTTAATTTTTTTTTTCGTCCGTCCATGTCGCATCATCAATTTTAAATAGGACCGTTGTTTTTGCATGGCATTAATCATGATAAATGTTAACTTTGGGCGTGCTCAGTGGCGTGGGCATTGAGTGGCAAGCATCTTTGGAAGACATGATGGTCCTAAAAAGGACCGAGATTGGACGCTGTCTGCTGTCCTAGGTGCGCCGGTGGCGAAGCAGTGATGGTTCACTTCTTTTTCTGGGCGGCGGAAGGTTTCTTGGCGGCGGGCTTGGCCTTGGTGGGCGTCTTCTTGGGCTTGGGGGTCTTGGGTTTGGTGGCCGCCTTTTTCGCCTTCGACGGGGACTTTGCCGCCTTGGCGGCGGGTTTCCCAGCCGCCGGCTTCTTCTTTGGCTTGTCCGCCGCCTTCTTCGCCTTCTTGGCTGGTGGCGCGGACTTGCTTCGCTCCTTGGGCGCGGACCTCTTGGTGCCACTGGACGCCTTCTCGGAGGACTTCTTGGCTCCGACCGCTTTCGGTTTCTTTACTCCCGTCTTCTTGACGACCTTTTTCGCCTTGGTCGTCCCGCTGGCTGCCGCGGGTGCGGCCTTCTTGCTGTGGCTCAGCTTGAAGGAACCTGAGGCGCCCTTTCCCTTGGTCTGGACGAGAGTTCCGGCGGTGACGGCCGCCTTGAGGTACTTCTTGATGAAAGGCGAGAGCCTCTCGGCGTCCACTTTGTAGCTGGCTGCGATGTACTTCTTGATGGCTTGAAGGGAAGAGCCACCGCGCTCCTTGAGGCCCTTGACTGCGTTGTTAACCATCTCGGAAGTGGGCGGGTGCGACGGCTTTGCGCGAGCCTTCTTGGCTGCTCCGCCCTTGCTGGCCTTCTTGGAAGCCGCGGAGGTTCCTGAAGAAGGCAGGGGTTTTACTGCGACGGTGCCCGAAGGCTGGGCTGCCGGTGGTGCGGCTGCCGCTGCTCCAGATGCTGCGTCTGCCATGTTATCGGCTGCTGCGTGATGATAGAAAGAGAAAATTACCAAGACATGGATTTCTTACGAAAGTCCACCTTGCTATCGTACCATTTCGGAGCAAAATACGATCTCTTCCTCTCGCCTCCGGTGCGCTTCTCGGATTGTTTGTACTCCACTCCTCCTCCGACTTTCGCGTTTCGGAGAGTGTCGGGGGCGCGTAACGAGGGCGCCTTGCGCCGCGGCGCCCGTCAGGGTTCCACCCTGTCGGCCGTGGCGGCGCCAGGCGTTTGGCGAGCCCAGTTCGTGTGCAGCGGGTCGTCAAAATACGGGTTGTCGTCCTGTCGAAGGCGTACCCGGGAATAAACGTTGCACACGTTTCTACCGGGGTCGATTCCTCGAGATCCGAGGTAACGTACGTTCGAGGCCATCCTTCACCTGGTATTGGACGCGCTCGCGACCCGGTGGGCCGCGCGCCGGCCGCGGAAAGCGGCCCCGAGAAGACGGTCCCTTCGGACGCCTTCCCCCTGACTCGGCGCCTGTCAAACCTTCCTCCTGTTCCTCCCCGGTGCCTGTCCCGTAAGCGGACGTTTATGCATTTTTCGACGACTCGGGGGCGTCGCGACGCACCCACCTCCCGCGCCCGTGGGAAAGGATTATCGAGTCGCAAATGGAGACGGAGTCACCCGTTAAGCGCACGCCTTACGACGCGTCCGCGTGGGCTTCGAAATGGTTGCATGGGGTGGCCGAAGGGGAAAAAGAAATGAACTGTACGCACGCGAATGGGACGTCAAAGTTCACGTACAACAAAGTCGAGGATGGCGCCGAATTATGCTTTAGCCCCGTGAGCGGGCGGGAAAAACAATGTAGTAGCCGAGGGCGCGCAGTGGCGACCCGGCCGTGACGAGTTTGCTCCGTCTCCAACGGCTTCGGACGTCGGTACCTCGTTGCGGGATGATGAATTTGTAGCAACCGGCATGTCTTCGGAAACGAAATGATACTTCATCACGGGAAAACTCTTATTGTCGTTGAAACGGCGCCACATCCACGTTTCCGCGGATGTCTACCCTAGTTTCCTTGCACGTCTTTCGAAGAGGAGAGTCGTCTGCCGTCGACTTGTTATCGCGTACATTTCTTTTATTAACCTTCCTTATCTGTGCGATGCGTTGGATGTGCTTTTCTCCACGGTGCCGTCAAGTTACGGAATACACCCCTACGACCTTAAAAAAAAATCCCTCCCACACACACGCTGTATGTCACGTTAAATGACCCTGTGTGATGGGATACCTCGGGGACGTAGTCAACGTGAAAGCGACTCCTTGAAAACCAGGCTCTCGTAAGCGTACGTAATTCGTGTCGGCAATTTCGCTCGGTACACATCCCCCGCCGTACGTCTTATTCACGGAAACGGCGAAAATAGGGCGCATCGCGGGATTGTATGCGCGATCATTACGATGGGAATCGCCATAAGCAAATAGGACAGATGCGTTTAACTCAATAATATCCACATCCCTTTCGTCGTAGTTGCGGAGCTATGACGGCTTGTATTCGTGTCACAATATTTTTCAGTTGCTTCCAACCTAATTTCACATCGTTTCCACTTGTTTCCAATCGACATAATGTGTGTCAAGCATATGGATCTTGTTTTTTACCTCCATGCCGTTGGAATAATATCTTTCATTAGAGCAATGGTCGACTTTTCCTTGTAACTTTCGAGGGTCGGGATAGTGATTGACGGATAAGGTAGAGTGAATAGCCCTTACCTGGAAAACATTCCTGTGAATAAATAAAAAAAACGTGGGAAAAAGCCGTCGGGGCGTGATGCGGCGTTCAATAGTGATGACAGATTATACTATCTGGCGTAGGAAAGACTTGAACACGATTTTTCCTGGGATCGTAATCAGGGATCCAGGCTGGTTTCCAGTGCTTGCGGGGTTGGGGGGACTAGGGGCGGCATTAACAGCCGGAACCGTTCATTCCTCTACGACCTCTCTTTCGTGGAACTCTATCACCGTCGACAGTTCACGGAACATCATTTCTCGGTTCTGTCTCGAAGAAGCCCCTGTGTTAATTCAATTACTCAGTATCTACTTCGTTCTGCATTACTTAATCAATACATGTGGACCCATCAAATATTTCATCCCCGTTCATTGTTGATTCCTTGAGGTTCTTAGCGATGCGGAAGCAACTTTATCGTCACGAGTAATAAAAGAACGATGATTAACAATTTTAAGCTGTCTGGTACCTAGCACATCACCATAAAAGATACGAAATAAGCATTCCAGTGAACAGGAAAACAAATTGTCGTCTTTTCCCCGGCCAATCTGGGATCATTGCAATGTGAAGCGAAAGTCAATCAGGAGTTAAGAGGATTCAATCCACTCACGATGAAGTAGACGACTGAAGGTTGCGTAGGTCTATGTGCACGTTCGTGTGTGTTAGTTTCTAGTGTTCATATGTAAATGACAGTTGTGTCAATGGGGGAACGTTATTCGAAAGTAACACTAGTTGACTCGAATTTAATCATTCTTATTACCAGTAGTTGCATTGCAAAATTTGACATTATCACGGCAGGAGGTAGGTGATGACTGTCATAAATGTTCGCTAATGGAGGACGTTTGTCATCCATTCCGAGATTTTGAAAAAAAAACTGTCTCCGTTTACATATCGCTGCGTACCCGAGATATTTTACTAATTTGGTACTCTGTGTGGATGAATTTATTAACAGATGTCATAAGGGTGATTTCAACTACACAAATTTGACAAAGTTCAATGTTAAGTATTAACGCCTCGCTGTGACTGGTATGACATTACATGATATCCCGGTGATTAAGCATCACCACAACTGCTAAGGTAATTAATCGTCATGGTGTATATCATGAGTCTTAAAATCACACGATCGTTATGAAATTTACACCGCTTCACGGCTCGTCGGCATTTTCTCCCGTCCGTAGTTAAGTTGTATGTTACTAAGTTGCCTAGGCAAGGACGTTATTCCATTCCATTCCCGGCCACTGTTACTAGGTGAATCTGATTAAATATCGCTTCACGAATCACTATTGTCCTCAAAGCCGAGCGTCCTTCGGTTAACGCCACTGCGGGAAATCGGTTGTCGAATACGGTGAAGTGACGATCTCGTGTACCTAGTGTCAAAATGCGGCCGGGGTGGATTCTTCAATGGGGCTAATGCGGTAAAGATTTTCACCAAATTTGCAGAAAGTAGAAATGCTAAAAGGACGGACAGGTAGGCACATGCGGCAACCTTTTTCGTCAGAAATGCACTCGGAAAGAAAGCACTTGTAGGAAGAGTCGCCTTAATGAAAACGTTATGCAATCATCTCATAAATGATTATACCGGCCGCTAATTTTAAAGATTTTTCTTTCACGTCAAACTTCGACCTCTTTTCCCTAGATTTCATTTCCCTAATCCCGCAAAGAAATAAACAACATTAACGTATGTCCTTCCATCCCTTGTGTATCAACGTAATAAAATTAGCGGGTAAGTTGGGACTGGGACCATTTAACTTTTGCCTAGAGAAACATTTTCTGTTCTGTGGCGTGACAAGACAAGTAAAGATTTCTGGAAAGGTTAATTTCGTTCAAAAGAAGGGGAATGAGCCGTCTCGCACCGGAAAAACCTTCGTGTCCCGCGGAAGGGACCCCGGTTCAAAACTATAACAAGAATCGGTCATTTGGAGGCATGGTGATCAAAGAACTGGTCTACTTGTCACGTCTGTCTCGATGCATTTGTAATCAATTGCTGATAAATCGTTGCAGTATCGCAAAAAAAAAATTGCGGAAAAGGATGAAAAATCACTCAATCGACTTTAAAATACTTGGGGGATTCGTTCAGAGGAGGTTTATCAACATTGTTTCAGCGAGATGCCGATTTCCCAAGAAGGAAACCCGATGCCCATTACATAAATTGTTATTTGTGCGAATGATGCTGATTCCATATGCTGTTAACGACGATGCATTCCGTAGAAATAGTTTCTGGGAATTGATTGATTGGATAGAATTAGCACAATGGAAAATCCACGGAAGCGCTCACTGCCCGCCATTTTGTTTATTGCGACGCCTGCTCGTCACGACTTGGTGAATGTACAAGGAACGCTGTTGCCCAGCTGCGTTCTATGCTTGCGAGGTTTCCACAGAAATTTCTTCCTCGTGCGGAATGCCACGTGGGTCATTGCGACAGCCCTTTTCTGGTTAACGTAGAAACTTGGGGCGAGGACGGGTCGCATTACCTGCCTGCCTCCTCGCGTTGAACCCCCGAGGAGTTTTACGACGTAGCGGATGGGACGGGAGGTTAAGCGGAATTAGCCTTCGCGGAAAAACGGCCGCGTGGGAAGGGCATGTGGGAACCTGTCATTTACTGCCCCTGGAAGTGAAGCAGGAGCAACGTGACCACAAGCGTACCAGTTTCGGAGGGAGACGGACGCCGTGAATCCATATTATTTTTGACGGAGGGAGACATGTAAGTCAAGGCTTACGTCTGAGAAACGAGCATAGCAGGTCAGTGGTTTGAAAAGTACTGGGTGAAAGGGAAGTAATCATGGGAATATAATATTTTTTCCTTAATATCTCGACGGTCATTTTCATCAAATGCAGACGCATAGCAGTAGAAAATATAATTGAATAGGAGGTAAGAAATTCGTCCATCTTTTATTGTCATAAGTTTCTCCTTTACATTTACTCTATTTTTTCGTGAACCGCGCGCGTGCACACCAGGTAAGTAGTTGGTGAATCGGAGGAAAGCGTGGGACTCTAATTTTCCAGGTTTTTACGTTTATTTATGTACGTCCTTTGCGGCCGAGTATTGACGATTGCCCATCGCAGTCGGGTATTTGAAAACTGAAGATTATTTCATGGCCCTTAGAAGGGCCGTTAGGATGCATCAAAGCAATCCCGTCGAGGAATTTACTTTGAGCTGGTGTACTTGGTGACGGCCTTGGTCCCCTCGGAGACGGCGTGCTTGGCCAGCTCACCGGGAAGCAAGAGCCTGACGGCGGTCTGCACCTCCCGGCTGGTGATGGTGGAGCGCTTGTTGTAGTGAGCCAGGCGAGAAGCTTCGGCGGCGATTCTCTCGAAAATATCGTTGACGAAGCTGTTCATGATGCTCATGGCCTTGCTGGAGATTCCGGTGTCGGGGTGCACCTGCTTCAGCACTTTGTAGATGTAGATTGCGTAGCTCTCCTTCCTCCTGCGCTTCTTCTTCTTGTCTCCCTTGGAGATGTTCTTCTGGGCCTTGCCCGCTTTCTTCGCAGCCTTTCCGCTCGTCTTGGGTGGCATGGTGATCACGTTCGGCGAACGGGGTCGATTTCAGTATTTTCGCCGATCATCAGTCGCCTGCTTATGTACCCCTGGTCCGTTCCGTGAGCCGAATCTCCTCGACGACCAATCACGTAAAAGCATGATGTGGCGTCGCTAGGACGGCGGCAGCCTATATAAATGCGCCCAGGAGTCTGACAGCGATTAGACAGCACTACCAGATAAAGAAGCATTCAGCCATGTCCGGACGAGGAAAGGGAGGAAAAGTGAAGGGGAAGTCCAAGTCCCGCTCCAGCAGGGCCGGTCTTCAGTTTCCGGTCGGTCGTATCCACCGTCTGCTCCGCAAGGGGAACTATGCCGAGCGTGTTGGTGCCGGTGCCCCAGTCTACTTGGCCGCCGTCATGGAGTACCTGGCCGCGGAAGTCCTCGAGTTGGCCGGTAACGCTGCCAGGGACAACAAGAAGACGAGAATCATCCCTCGTCACTTGCAGTTGGCCATCCGCAACGACGAGGAGTTGAATAAGCTCCTGTCGGGCGTTACCATCGCTCAGGGAGGTGTCCTTCCGAACATCCAGGCGGTGCTCCTGCCCAAGAAGACTGAGAAGAAGGCATAAGCATCACGCTGTGCGCATAAAAGGTCCTTTTCAGGACCAGAACATACTAGAGAGATGTACGCGATAAATGTCATGTGAAAAAAATAATAATAACAATAAACGTAATAAGCATAGCGAATGAAACGTGGAGCTATAATTGGGCTAAGGTAAACGATGGGAAATAAAGCGTATAAAAAGTGAAAGCGTTTGTGCTGAAATGCAACGAAGAATGATTGAAGGTGACACTGCTTCGTTTACAATGTATTTCATAGTCTGTCATAAAATTTCACCTGCAATCTGCCGCTTAACTACGTTATTTCTTGTTAACATGTATGGTTGCAACGGCGCGATACACATTGTCGCCAGTCCGTTGCCACGTGCTTATTCATGTACGGTTGCAACGGCGCGATATACATTGTTGCCACGTGCTTATTCATGTACGGTTGCAACGGCGCGAAGTACATTGTTGCCCCGTGCTTATTCCTGTACGGTTGCAACGGCGCGATATACATTGTCGCCAGTCCGTTGCCACGTGCTTATTCCGATTCGCTGACAATGTCTTTAACGTCGGTAAAGGCTCATACAATTTCAACTCTATTATCACCGCCATTTTTTTTTTGCGTTCGAACAGGTCTTACTTTACTATTTATCGCCGTCACACACGCTATGGCGAATAGGGAATAATTTTTCGTTCCGTTATGGCAAAGGATTGGCTCCATCTCTGAACATTGTATTGGTCCTTAGAAGGACCTTTTTTATCGACGTACGCCGGGTGTCGGATGGCGATCCCGTCGCGTCGTGTCTAACCGCCAAACCCGTAGAGAGTGCGGCCCTGTCGCTTGAGTGCGTACACGACGTCCATGGCTGTGACGGTCTTCCTCTTGGCGTGTTCGGTGTAGGTGACGGCGTCGCGAATAACGTTCTCAAGGAACACCTTGAGCACACCGCGCGTCTCCTCGTAGATGAGTCCGGAGATACGCTTCACTCCACCTCGGCGGGCGAGACGGCGGATGGCCGGCTTGGTGATGCCCTGGATGTTATCGCGGAGAACTTTGCGATGACGTTTGGCTCCTCCCTTTCCCAGGCCTTTTCCTCCCTTGCCGCGTCCAGTCATCTCTGTAGTCTGCTCGTAGTAAGGGCTGCTGTCTGATGACCTGAAATGCACCTTCGCCGGTATTTATAAACGTCGCCGCCGCGGCGATGACGTACCCGACCTCTCCACCAATCAGCGTCGCCCGTACTATCTGGCGCCATTCTCGGAAGTGCTTAAAAGACGGCGTTGACCCGGCTTTTTACAGATCGCAGAAATGGCACGTACGAAGCAGACAGCCCGCAAGTCCACCGGAGGAAAGGCCCCGAGGAAGCAGCTGGCCACCAAGGCCGCTCGCAAGAGCGCGCCGGCGACGGGAGGCGTCAAGAAGCCCCACAGGTACCGCCCCGGTACCGTGGCCCTTCGTGAGATCAGGAGATACCAGAAGAGCACGGAGCTCCTCATCCGCAAGCTGCCCTTCCAGCGCCTGGTGCGTGAGATCGCCCAGGACTTCAAGACCGATCTTCGGTTCCAGAGCTCCGCCGTCATGGCTCTCCAGGAGGCCAGCGAGGCTTACCTAGTGGGTCTCTTTGAGGACACCAACCTCTGCGCCATCCACGCTAAGCGTGTGACCATCATGCCCAAGGACATCCAGCTGGCCCGCCGTATCCGCGGAGAGCGAGCTTAGAAAGCTACTTTCGGCCGAAAAACAAAGGTCCTTTTCAGGACCAGTACATACTTAAAAGTTTGAATTTAGCACGATCGCACAATAATTAACGACGATGTAAATCCATTGGAATGATGGACGACATGAAATTTCCTTTGCGCATGGCAAGTGCGTTTGCACGGCTACGCATGAAATGAGATGAAATAAAAGTTCGTGCGATGCTTACCTGACGCGCTTAACGAAAAGAAAACAATACTCCGTGACGTGTTGTTCATTTTACACGTTCTATGAATGTTATTCTTAATTTTTTTTTTCGTCCGTCCATGTCGCATCATCAATTTTAAATAGGACCGTTGTTTTTGCATGGCATTAATCATGATAAATGTTAACTTTGGGCGTGCTCAGTGGCGTGGGCATTGAGTGGCAAGCATCTTTGGAAGACATGATGGTCCTAAAAAGGACCGAGATTGGACGCTGTCTGCTGTCCTAGGTGCGCCGGTGGCGAAGCAGTGATGGTTCACTTCTTTTTCTGGGCGGCGGAAGGTTTCTTGGCGGCGGGCTTGGCCTTGGTGGGCGTCTTCTTGGGCTTGGGGGTCTTGGGTTTGGTGGCCGCCTTTTTCGCCTTCGACGGGGACTTTGCCGCCTTGGCGGCGGGTTTCCCAGCCGCCGGCTTCTTCTTTGGCTTGTCCGCCGCCTTCTTCGCCTTCTTGGCTGGTGGCGCGGACTTGCTTCGCTCCTTGGGCGCGGACCTCTTGGTGCCACTGGACGCCTTCTCGGAGGACTTCTTGGCTCCGACCGCTTTCGGTTTCTTTACTCCCGTCTTCTTGACGACCTTTTTCGCCTTGGTCGTCCCGCTGGCTGCCGCGGGTGCGGCCTTCTTGCTGTGGCTCAGCTTGAAGGAACCTGAGGCGCCCTTTCCCTTGGTCTGGACGAGAGTTCCGGCGGTGACGGCCGCCTTGAGGTACTTCTTGATGAAAGGCGAGAGCCTCTCGGCGTCCACTTTGTAGCTGGCTGCGATGTACTTCTTGATGGCTTGAAGGGAAGAGCCACCGCGCTCCTTGAGGCCCTTGACTGCGTTGTTAACCATCTCGGAAGTGGGCGGGTGCGACGGCTTTGCGCGAGCCTTCTTGGCTGCTCCGCCCTTGCTGGCCTTCTTGGAAGCCGCGGAGGTTCCTGAAGAAGGCAGGGGTTTTACTGCGACGGTGCCCGAAGGCTGGGCTGCCGGTGGTGCGGCTGCCGCTGCTCCAGATGCTGCGTCTGCCATGTTATCGGCTGCTGCGTGATGATAGAAAGAGAAAATTACCAAGACATGGATTTCTTACGAAAGTCCACCTTGCTATCGTACCATTTCGGAGCAAAATACGATCTCTTCCTCTCGCCTCCGGTGCGCTTCTCGGATTGTTTGTACTCCACTCCTCCTCCGACTTTCGCGTTTCGGAGAGTGTCGGGGGCGCGTAACGAGGGCGCCTTGCGCCGCGGCGCCCGTCAGGGTTCCACCCTGTCGGCCGTGGCGGCGCCAGGCGTTTGGCGAGCCCAGTTCGTGTGCAGCGGGTCGTCAAAATACGGGTTGTCGTCCTGTCGAAGGCGTACCCGGGAATAAACGTTGCACACGTTTCTACCGGGGTCGATTCCTCGAGATCCGAGGTAACGTACGTTCGAGGCCATCCTTCACCTGGTATTGGACGCGCTCGCGACCCGGTGGGCCGCGCGCCGGCCGCGGAAAGCGGCCCCGAGAAGACGGTCCCTTCGGACGCCTTCCCCCTGACTCGGCGCCTGTCAAACCTTCCTCCTGTTCCTCCCCGGTGCCTGTCCCGTAAGCGGACGTTTATGCATTTTTCGACGACTCGGGGGCGTCGCGACGCACCCACCTCCCGCGCCCGTGGGAAAGGATTATCGAGTCGCAAATGGAGACGGAGTCACCCGTTAAGCGCACGCCTTACGACGCGTCCGCGTGGGCTTCGAAATGGTTGCATGGGGTGGCCGAAGGGGAAAAAGAAATGAACTGTACGCACGCGAATGGGACGTCAAAGTTCACGTACAACAAAGTCGAGGATGGCGCCGAATTATGCTTTAGCCCCGTGAGCGGGCGGGAAAAACAATGTAGTAGCCGAGGGCGCGCAGTGGCGACCCGGCCGTGACGAGTTTGCTCCGTCTCCAACGGCTTCGGACGTCGGTACCTCGTTGCGGGATGATGAATTTGTAGCAACCGGCATGTCTTCGGAAACGAAATGATACTTCATCACGGGAAAACTCTTATTGTCGTTGAAACGGCGCCACATCCACGTTTCCGCGGATGTCTACCCTAGTTTCCTTGCACGTCTTTCGAAGAGGAGAGTCGTCTGCCGTCGACTTGTTATCGCGTACATTTCTTTTATTAACCTTCCTTATCTGTGCGATGCGTTGGATGTGCTTTTCTCCACGGTGCCGTCAAGTTACGGAATACACCCCTACGACCTTAAAAAAAAATCCCTCCCACACACACGCTGTATGTCACGTTAAATGACCCTGTGTGATGGGATACCTCGGGGACGTAGTCAACGTGAAAGCGACTCCTTGAAAACCAGGCTCTCGTAAGCGTACGTAATTCGTGTCGGCAATTTCGCTCGGTACACATCCCCCGCCGTACGTCTTATTCACGGAAACGGCGAAAATAGGGCGCATCGCGGGATTGTATGCGCGATCATTACGATGGGAATCGCCATAAGCAAATAGGACAGATGCGTTTAACTCAATAATATCCACATCCCTTTCGTCGTAGTTGCGGAGCTATGACGGCTTGTATTCGTGTCACAATATTTTTCAGTTGCTTCCAACCTAATTTCACATCGTTTCCACTTGTTTCCAATCGACATAATGTGTGTCAAGCATATGGATCTTGTTTTTTACCTCCATGCCGTTGGAATAATATCTTTCATTAGAGCAATGGTCGACTTTTCCTTGTAACTTTCGAGGGTCGGGATAGTGATTGACGGATAAGGTAGAGTGAATAGCCCTTACCTGGAAAACATTCCTGTGAATAAATAAAAAAAACGTGGGAAAAAGCCGTCGGGGCGTGATGCGGCGTTCAATAGTGATGACAGATTATACTATCTGGCGTAGGAAAGACTTGAACACGATTTTTCCTGGGATCGTAATCAGGGATCCAGGCTGGTTTCCAGTGCTTGCGGGGTTGGGGGGACTAGGGGCGGCATTAACAGCCGGAACCGTTCATTCCTCTACGACCTCTCTTTCGTGGAACTCTATCACCGTCGACAGTTCACGGAACATCATTTCTCGGTTCTGTCTCGAAGAAGCCCCTGTGTTAATTCAATTACTCAGTATCTACTTCGTTCTGCATTACTTAATCAATACATGTGGACCCATCAAATATTTCATCCCCGTTCATTGTTGATTCCTTGAGGTTCTTAGCGATGCGGAAGCAACTTTATCGTCACGAGTAATAAAAGAACGATGATTAACAATTTTAAGCTGTCTGGTACCTAGCACATCACCATAAAAGATACGAAATAAGCATTCCAGTGAACAGGAAAACAAATTGTCGTCTTTTCCCCGGCCAATCTGGGATCATTGCAATGTGAAGCGAAAGTCAATCAGGAGTTAAGAGGATTCAATCCACTCACGATGAAGTAGACGACTGAAGGTTGCGTAGGTCTATGTGCACGTTCGTGTGTGTTAGTTTCTAGTGTTCATATGTAAATGACAGTTGTGTCAATGGGGGAACGTTATTCGAAAGTAACACTAGTTGACTCGAATTTAATCATTCTTATTACCAGTAGTTGCATTGCAAAATTTGACATTATCACGGCAGGAGGTAGGTGATGACTGTCATAAATGTTCGCTAATGGAGGACGTTTGTCATCCATTCCGAGATTTTGAAAAAAAAACTGTCTCCGTTTACATATCGCTGCGTACCCGAGATATTTTACTAATTTGGTACTCTGTGTGGATGAATTTATTAACAGATGTCATAAGGGTGATTTCAACTACACAAATTTGACAAAGTTCAATGTTAAGTATTAACGCCTCGCTGTGACTGGTATGACATTACATGATATCCCGGTGATTAAGCATCACCACAACTGCTAAGGTAATTAATCGTCATGGTGTATATCATGAGTCTTAAAATCACACGATCGTTATGAAATTTACACCGCTTCACGGCTCGTCGGCATTTTCTCCCGTCCGTAGTTAAGTTGTATGTTACTAAGTTGCCTAGGCAAGGACGTTATTCCATTCCATTCCCGGCCACTGTTACTAGGTGAATCTGATTAAATATCGCTTCACGAATCACTATTGTCCTCAAAGCCGAGCGTCCTTCGGTTAACGCCACTGCGGGAAATCGGTTGTCGAATACGGTGAAGTGACGATCTCGTGTACCTAGTGTCAAAATGCGGCCGGGGTGGATTCTTCAATGGGGCTAATGCGGTAAAGATTTTCACCAAATTTGCAGAAAGTAGAAATGCTAAAAGGACGGACAGGTAGGCACATGCGGCAACCTTTTTCGTCAGAAATGCACTCGGAAAGAAAGCACTTGTAGGAAGAGTCGCCTTAATGAAAACGTTATGCAATCATCTCATAAATGATTATACCGGCCGCTAATTTTAAAGATTTTTCTTTCACGTCAAACTTCGACCTCTTTTCCCTAGATTTCATTTCCCTAATCCCGCAAAGAAATAAACAACATTAACGTATGTCCTTCCATCCCTTGTGTATCAACGTAATAAAATTAGCGGGTAAGTTGGGACTGGGACCATTTAACTTTTGCCTAGAGAAACATTTTCTGTTCTGTGGCGTGACAAGACAAGTAAAGATTTCTGGAAAGGTTAATTTCGTTCAAAAGAAGGGGAATGAGCCGTCTCGCACCGGAAAAACCTTCGTGTCCCGCGGAAGGGACCCCGGTTCAAAACTATAACAAGAATCGGTCATTTGGAGGCATGGTGATCAAAGAACTGGTCTACTTGTCACGTCTGTCTCGATGCATTTGTAATCAATTGCTGATAAATCGTTGCAGTATCGCAAAAAAAAAATTGCGGAAAAGGATGAAAAATCACTCAATCGACTTTAAAATACTTGGGGGATTCGTTCAGAGGAGGTTTATCAACATTGTTTCAGCGAGATGCCGATTTCCCAAGAAGGAAACCCGATGCCCATTACATAAATTGTTATTTGTGCGAATGATGCTGATTCCATATGCTGTTAACGACGATGCATTCCGTAGAAATAGTTTCTGGGAATTGATTGATTGGATAGAATTAGCACAATGGAAAATCCACGGAAGCGCTCACTGCCCGCCATTTTGTTTATTGCGACGCCTGCTCGTCACGACTTGGTGAATGTACAAGGAACGCTGTTGCCCAGCTGCGTTCTATGCTTGCGAGGTTTCCACAGAAATTTCTTCCTCGTGCGGAATGCCACGTGGGTCATTGCGACAGCCCTTTTCTGGTTAACGTAGAAACTTGGGGCGAGGACGGGTCGCATTACCTGCCTGCCTCCTCGCGTTGAACCCCCGAGGAGTTTTACGACGTAGCGGATGGGACGGGAGGTTAAGCGGAATTAGCCTTCGCGGAAAAACGGCCGCGTGGGAAGGGCATGTGGGAACCTGTCATTTACTGCCCCTGGAAGTGAAGCAGGAGCAACGTGACCACAAGCGTACCAGTTTCGGAGGGAGACGGACGCCGTGAATCCATATTATTTTTGACGGAGGGAGACATGTAAGTCAAGGCTTACGTCTGAGAAACGAGCATAGCAGGTCAGTGGTTTGAAAAGTACTGGGTGAAAGGGAAGTAATCATGGGAATATAATATTTTTTCCTTAATATCTCGACGGTCATTTTCATCAAATGCAGACGCATAGCAGTAGAAAATATAATTGAATAGGAGGTAAGAAATTCGTCCATCTTTTATTGTCATAAGTTTCTCCTTTACATTTACTCTATTTTTTCGTGAACCGCGCGCGTGCACACCAGGTAAGTAGTTGGTGAATCGGAGGAAAGCGTGGGACTCTAATTTTCCAGGTTTTTACGTTTATTTATGTACGTCCTTTGCGGCCGAGTATTGACGATTGCCCATCGCAGTCGGGTATTTGAAAACTGAAGATTATTTCATGGCCCTTAGAAGGGCCGTTAGGATGCACGCTCCAGCAGGGCCGGTCTTCAGTTTCCGGTCGGTCGTATCCACCGTCTGCTCCGCAAGGGGAACTATGCCGAGCGTGTTGGTGCCGGTGCCCCAGTCTACTTGGCCGCCGTCATGGAGTACCTGGCCGCGGAAGTCCTCGAGTTGGCCGGTAACGCTGCCAGGGACAACAAGAAGACGAGAATCATCCCTCGTCACTTGCAGTTGGCCATCCGCAACGACGAGGAGTTGAATAAGCTCCTGTCGGGCGTTACCATCGCTCAGGGAGGTGTCCTTCCGAACATCCAGGCGGTGCTCCTGCCCAAGAAGACTGAGAAGAAGGCATAAGCATCACGCTGTGCGCATAAAAGGTCCTTTTCAGGACCAGAACATACTAGAGAGATGTACGCGATAAATGTCATGTGAAAAAAATAATAATAACAATAAACGTAATAAGCATAGCGAATGAAACGTGGAGCTATAATTGGGCTAAGGTAAACGATGGGAAATAAAGCGTATAAAAAGTGAAAGCGTTTGTGCTGAAATGCAACGAAGAATGATTGAAGGTGACACTGCTTCGTTTACAATGTATTTCATAGTCTGTCATAAAATTTCACCTGCAATCTGCCGCTTAACTACGTTATTTCTTGTTAACATGTATGGTTGCAACGGCGCGATACACATTGTCGCCAGTCCGTTGCCACGTGCTTATTCATGTACGGTTGCAACGGCGCGATATACATTGTTGCCACGTGCTTATTCATGTACGGTTGCAACGGCGCGAAGTACATTGTTGCCCCGTGCTTATTCCTGTACGGTTGCAACGGCGCGATATACATTGTCGCCAGTCCGTTGCCACGTGCTTATTCCGATTCGCTGACAATGTCTTTAACGTCGGTAAAGGCTCATACAATTTCAACTCTATTATCACCGCCATTTTTTTTTTGCGTTCGAACAGGTCTTACTTTACTATTTATCGCCGTCACACACGCTATGGCGAATAGGGAATAATTTTTCGTTCCGTTATGGCAAAGGATTGGCTCCATCTCTGAACATTGTATTGGTCCTTAGAAGGACCTTTTTTATCGACGTACGCCGGGTGTCGGATGGCGATCCCGTCGCGTCGTGTCTAACCGCCAAACCCGTAGAGAGTGCGGCCCTGTCGCTTGAGTGCGTACACGACGTCCATGGCTGTGACGGTCTTCCTCTTGGCGTGTTCGGTGTAGGTGACGGCGTCGCGAATAACGTTCTCAAGGAACACCTTGAGCACACCGCGCGTCTCCTCGTAGATGAGTCCGGAGATACGCTTCACTCCACCTCGGCGGGCGAGACGGCGGATGGCCGGCTTGGTGATGCCCTGGATGTTATCGCGGAGAACTTTGCGATGACGTTTGGCTCCTCCCTTTCCCAGGCCTTTTCCTCCCTTGCCGCGTCCAGTCATCTCTGTAGTCTGCTCGTAGTAAGGGCTGCTGTCTGATGACCTGAAATGCACCTTCGCCGGTATTTATAAACGTCGCCGCCGCGGCGATGACGTACCCGACCTCTCCACCAATCAGCGTCGCCCGTACTATCTGGCGCCATTCTCGGAAGTGCTTAAAAGACGGCGTTGACCCGGCTTTTTACAGATCGCAGAAATGGCACGTACGAAGCAGACAGCCCGCAAGTCCACCGGAGGAAAGGCCCCGAGGAAGCAGCTGGCCACCAAGGCCGCTCGCAAGAGCGCGCCGGCGACGGGAGGCGTCAAGAAGCCCCACAGGTACCGCCCCGGTACCGTGGCCCTTCGTGAGATCAGGAGATACCAGAAGAGCACGGAGCTCCTCATCCGCAAGCTGCCCTTCCAGCGCCTGGTGCGTGAGATCGCCCAGGACTTCAAGACCGATCTTCGGTTCCAGAGCTCCGCCGTCATGGCTCTCCAGGAGGCCAGCGAGGCTTACCTAGTGGGTCTCTTTGAGGACACCAACCTCTGCGCCATCCACGCTAAGCGTGTGACCATCATGCCCAAGGACATCCAGCTGGCCCGCCGTATCCGCGGAGAGCGAGCTTAGAAAGCTACTTTCGGCCGAAAAACAAAGGTCCTTTTCAGGACCAGTACATACTTAAAAGTTTGAATTTAGCACGATCGCACAATAATTAACGACGATGTAAATCCATTGGAATGATGGACGACATGAAATTTCCTTTGCGCATGGCAAGTGCGTTTGCACGGCTACGCATGAAATGAGATGAAATAAAAGTTCGTGCGATGCTTACCTGACGCGCTTAACGAAAAGAAAACAATACTCCGTGACGTGTTGTTCATTTTACACGTTCTATGAATGTTATTCTTAATTTTTTTTTTCGTCCGTCCATGTCGCATCATCAATTTTAAATAGGACCGTTGTTTTTGCATGGCATTAATCATGATAAATGTTAACTTTGGGCGTGCTCAGTGGCGTGGGCATTGAGTGGCAAGCATCTTTGGAAGACATGATGGTCCTAAAAAGGACCGAGATTGGACGCTGTCTGCTGTCCTAGGTGCGCCGGTGGCGAAGCAGTGATGGTTCACTTCTTTTTCTGGGCGGCGGAAGGTTTCTTGGCGGCGGGCTTGGCCTTGGTGGGCGTCTTCTTGGGCTTGGGGGTCTTGGGTTTGGTGGCCGCCTTTTTCGCCTTCGACGGGGACTTTGCCGCCTTGGCGGCGGGTTTCCCAGCCGCCGGCTTCTTCTTTGGCTTGTCCGCCGCCTTCTTGGCTGGTGGCGCGGACTTGCTTCGCTCCTTGGGCGCGGACCTCTTGGTGCCACTGGACGCCTTCTCGGAGGACTTCTTGGCTCCGACCGCTTTCGGTTTCTTTACTCCCGTCTTCTTGACGACCTTTTTCGCCTTGGTCGTCCCGCTGGCTGCCGCGGGTGCGGCCTTCTTGCTGTGGCTCAGCTTGAAGGAACCTGAGGCGCCCTTTCCCTTGGTCTGGACGAGAGTTCCGGCGGTGACGGCCGCCTTGAGGTACTTCTTGATGAAAGGCGAGAGCCTCTCGGCGTCCACTTTGTAGCTGGCTGCGATGTACTTCTTGATGGCTTGAAGGGAAGAGCCACCGCGCTCCTTGAGGCCCTTGACTGCGTTGTTAACCATCTCGGAAGTGGGCGGGTGCGACGGCTTTGCGCGAGCCTTCTTGGCTGCTCCGCCCTTGCTGGCCTTCTTGGAAGCCGCGGAGGTTCCTGAAGAAGGCAGGGGTTTTACTGCGACGGTGCCCGAAGGCTGGGCTGCCGGTGGTGCGGCTGCCGCTGCTCCAGATGCTGCGTCTGCCATGTTATCGGCTGCTGCGTGATGATAGAAAGAGAAAATTACCAAGACATGGATTTCTTACGAAAGTCCACCTTGCTATCGTACCATTTCGGAGCAAAATACGATCTCTTCCTCTCGCCTCCGGTGCGCTTCTCGGATTGTTTGTACTCCACTCCTCCTCCGACTTTCGCGTTTCGGAGAGTGTCGGGGGCGCGTAACGAGGGCGCCTTGCGCCGCGGCGCCCGTCAGGGTTCCACCCTGTCGGCCGTGGCGGCGCCAGGCGTTTGGCGAGCCCAGTTCGTGTGCAGCGGGTCGTCAAAATACGGGTTGTCGTCCTGTCGAAGGCGTACCCGGGAATAAACGTTGCACACGTTTCTACCGGGGTCGATTCCTCGAGATCCGAGGTAACGTACGTTCGAGGCCATCCTTCACCTGGTATTGGACGCGCTCGCGACCCGGTGGGCCGCGCGCCGGCCGCGGAAAGCGGCCCCGAGAAGACGGTCCCTTCGGACGCCTTCCCCCTGACTCGGCGCCTGTCAAACCTTCCTCCTGTTCCTCCCCGGTGCCTGTCCCGTAAGCGGACGTTTATGCATTTTTCGACGACTCGGGGGCGTCGCGACGCACCCACCTCCCGCGCCCGTGGGAAAGGATTATCGAGTCGCAAATGGAGACGGAGTCACCCGTTAAGCGCACGCCTTACGACGCGTCCGCGTGGGCTTCGAAATGGTTGCATGGGGTGGCCGAAGGGGAAAAAGAAATGAACTGTACGCACGCGAATGGGACGTCAAAGTTCACGTACAACAAAGTCGAGGATGGCGCCGAATTATGCTTTAGCCCCGTGAGCGGGCGGGAAAAACAATGTAGTAGCCGAGGGCGCGCAGTGGCGACCCGGCCGTGAC